>NC_024318.1:1437489-1439492 GCF_000523025.1 Cynoglossus semilaevis
ATCAGGTGTGGTTATTCTCGGTGTTCAGCCGGCGGGTGGATGCGCGGGCTCGGTCAGCCTGTGTGTGTGTGTGTGTGTGTGTGTGTGTGTGTCTTATCAGGACTTTGCTTCTGGAGATGCACAGCAGGAACGATTGCCTTTACACACACACACACACACACACACACTATAACAAAAGGAGCCTGGCAGTAATGTGATAATGCCAGGGTTAGCTGTTAGCTGTTAGCTGTTAGCTGCTAGCTGTTAGCCACGGAGGGAGGTCTTGTTTTAGAGGCAGGGACAAAGAGGACGACAAGGGAATCAAACCTGCGACTAAAATCTCCGTAGAAAACTTACAGTCAGCGATGAGTCAATATTCAGAGGTCAAACATAAGGCCCGCGGGCCGGAGACGGACCTTCAGTTGGTGACATGTGGCCTCTGTGTAGTTGCGATTCTTCACAGCGAAGCGTTATTGAACGAGGTGGACATTTTCATTTTCTTTTTTTTTTAAATCTCCAACCTGGTTAACCCTTCGTTAACCCTTCGTTAACCAGGTTGGAATCGTCAGATTTTTTGGACCCACTGTCGTCCGCGAGTCAAACAGTTTCAAATTTCACCCGCGTGTACGATGTCGTCGTTTCACTTCCTTCAGGAAAGGTGACTTTGACACTTTGTGTTTTAACGACGGCAAAAAAAAAAAAGACTGAAAGGTTTCACAAACATCACCGTGAGGACAGAACAGAGACCTGGACAGTGATGTGAGACCCGTATGTCTTTGTCTCTCTCTCTCACACACACACACACACACACACACACACACACGCAGCTACCTTGATTTCCGAGGCGGAGAGTTTGTCTGTTCTGCTGCCACCCTCTGGGGAGTCCTGGTTCTTTCGGTTGACGTGGACCACAGCCACTTGGCTCTGCTCCAGGAAGGACAGCAGAATCAGCCTATCACTGAGCACCGCTGAAGATGACATCATCACAGAGACAGAGACAGAGCTTAATGTCAGGATTCAAACGTAACCGTCACCATTTCACCTTGAAGCCACTTCTCCTCCATCTTTTCTTCAAACTTCCTCTTCCTCGTCCTTCATCTTCAGTCCGTCCGTTCTTCTTTCCCACTCATCCCACTTTCTCCCCCCTCCTCCCCTCCTCTCCCCCTCCTGATGTTTCGGGGTAAAACTTGATCCTGTTCGACTCGTCTGAAGCTGCGTGGAAACGGTGATTAGCCGTGAAGCCCCCCTCCCTCCAAATTAATCTGTTTATGAAACCAATTAAATGGAAAAACAAATTGGAGGTGTGTGTGTGTGTGTGTGTGTGTGTGTTTCGACACATGTCACACAGATATCCTGCTTTGAGTGGAACGAGCGAGGCTACACCCCGAGATAATTAAGCACGCTGTGTGTGTGTGTGTGTGTGTGTGTGTATTTATAACTGGTTGATTATGATTACACTTCAGTCGTCCTCTTGTTTGAATTTTTTTTTTCAAATTAATATGCACATATTCATGAGGGAACACAAACATGGCGTGGAAATTAAAAAAAAAAAAAAAAAGCCAAAAAAAAAAAAAACGTAGCATCTAAAGCTAACGCTGTTAGCGCCGGATTATAAACATCCCAATAAGAGCGGACGGCGAGTGTGAACCAGAGAGACGTTTGGTCGACGCCGGGACACGACTTCGCTACGACACGTTAGACAAACGACGACAAACGAAGGCAAACGAAGATGTCGATCTTCATCTTTGTCTACGGGAAAATAGGATTCAAACCTTTTTTCATTCCCCGATGGAGAACAGAAACGAGGCGGTGGCTCAGATCTGGGACCAGAGCAGACGACCAATCAGCATCCAGCCCTGGGAGTCAACACAGATGTTTATATTTGTGTCCACACAGACTGGGCCGAAAAACAACTAAATCAAACTGTTGCACAGTTTTGGTTTTTAAACGTCGTACGTCTGCGATAACGGAACAAAAGCCCCCGTTAGTTACTCTGACCCCCCCCCGTACCCCACCCGACACTC
>NC_024318.1:1439500-1445080 GCF_000523025.1 Cynoglossus semilaevis
TCACCTAAATCCAGTTAATGCCATCTCCTCAGCAGCATGTTGACAGAAGAGGCCAACAGGCTTAGGCAAAGCACATTTAAACAGGCGTAAAGGAAAAATCTGCTGTAAAAAAAAAATCACTTAAGGACGTTTAATGGTTGAGCATATGTGCAGTTTGGCTCAGCCGCCGGGCGAGAAGACGGCGGTTAATACGCCACGGCGGTTAATACGCCGCTGCCGTGGAATATTTGTACAGATGTCTGATGAAATCAGAGGAGGAAGAGGAGGAGGAGGAGGAAGAGTCGACACCGAGGCTCCTGCTGCTGTCAGGCCTGCTCTTCTTCTGCTCACTGGTTTCTTCAGTGCACAGCAGATTATGTGGCTTCGGCGCCACCTGCTGGTCCGCCCACCATCTTCTCTATCGTCTATCTCGCAAAGTTAGCGCCACAAGAACTGGTTCACAAAACACCACTGTTTTTTGTGATGCACAACGAGTCAATATTTATATTTTATTTATTTTTAGTCGGAAAACGATCGAATTCATTCAACTAAATTTAAATTGGAAAAATGCAACACAATATTTTTTATTTTTTCATTTGTACGTTTTACCAACAGTCCTCGGTTTACGACGTCCTTGACTTGTGGCGTTCCGTGGCTACGTCGCCGTCTCCCATAAATTTATCAAGAAAGTCTCGTTCCATCGTTATGACATCACGCGTTAAAACAACGGGAACAACGGGAAAGTTGTTTATATTATATTTTTTTCTGCCCTTCATTTTGGCTCCCATGGACAAACTACGGCCCAGGGGCCAGATGTGGCCCGTTTAGCTTTTTAATCCGGCCACACTCTGTGTCTCTCTGTATTTGACCCATTTTTATAACAATAGTATAAAATGTTTTCTTAATTATTATTATTTTATATTATCAATATATTTGTTTATATCTTTGTTTTGGGTGTTTAGATGAGGGGGGGGGGGTTGATGAGGGGCTGGAATGAATCAGTTTGTTCGACCCAGATACGAGCCGGTCGACAAACGAGGATTAAACTCGTATCTTGAAGCCTGGAGTTCGTTGGCCTGGAGTTCGTTGTCTGTTTGCGGCTGAGACTCAGCGTGTGGTAAAGTATGTACGTTCTCAGGCGTATCGGCTGCTGCTGCTTAGGGTAATTACAAGTAATTACCCTCAAATACTCTTTGTAGTTGTGTTTGCGCTGCACGTTTCCTCCCAGAACGCCTTCGGGAGTTTTGCAAACTCAGCGACACAGATAGAGTTTACCACTTGCAAAGCAGGAAAATGCAGTGTCACGTGTTCACTGCTCCAGTTTCCAGGGCCCGATGTGCAAGAGCAGCGTTATGAAAACCCGGCGGAGGCACCGCGTTACCGTCACTGGACACACTGGTGTCCAGTGTTGTTGGGTCAAACGTCAGAAACCGTCGCTCTGAGGCTCCGCAGCAGGAAGAGTTTGTTGGTTTTTTATTCTGTGGTGTTGACGGTTTGACAGATCAGGTTTGAGTCAGTGACGGGTTTGGCTGCGAGTGTGTGTGTGTGTGTGTGTGTCCTGGCCGTGAAGAGAGCTCATTGTTCTCGGGAAATTCAACTACCAGGAAACAATCATGACGAGAAGTGGCTACTGAACATCAACGCAGCCGCAGCTACTGCTCCGAAAATCCTCCGTATATTACTTTAAACACAACACACTGACACTGTCAGGAGTGTGTGTGAGTGTGTGTGTGTGTGTGCATGGCTGATCAGTTCATCACAGTCACCTGTTGTGACCTGGTCATCAGCCTCACCTGCTGCCCTGGGTATAAAAACCTCCCTCCTCCTCCTCTCACTCTTTGTTTGGTGGTTGTTGTTCAGGGGTGTTGGGATGTTGTCAACGATTGTTTGTTTTGTTTGGTTTTTTTTTTCTGTTCCTGTTCGTTTCTGATTGTTGTTTGTTCCTGTTCTTGTTCTGTTCCGTGAAATGTTATCGTGTTCTCGACCAACAAAGGAACGTGAACATTTCTCCAGTTTGTCAGACTTTAAAAAAGAAAACGCATTAAATTAATTGGACTTGCCGTGACCCCGCCCCTGCAGAGGTTCACCCAGGGACGCGGTCCACACTTTGAGAACCACTGGTCTGAGCAACGGTGCCGAAAAAAAACATGTGATTTGATGCTGATGTCACTGATCAGAACTTATTTTAAAAACACAGATCTTCCTTTAAAAAACGCTCACTCAACAAAGAAAATACAAATCTGTTTTTTTTTTTTCTCAGCTTCCCCTAAATGGACCCTGCCCCCTACTTTGAACCCCGGCCTTAACCGTAGACTAGGACAAAAAGAGGCAGTTTGAGTTTCTGTGTCACATATATATATATGTTTATATATGTTTCTACAGACGTGGTGTGTGAGCAGTGTGTTGTCCTGGGGCTCAGACTGTTCACATACAGACGAGGGCTGGTCTTGTCTGCTGCCCCCGAGACCAGATTATTAGGTGGAGGTAATTTGTTGGTTGACGTTTCATCTCAGTCTGAGGCTGTGATTGTGTTTGTCCAAGTCACCGAGTTGATTGACAATAAAATGACATGCAGATCGCACTAATGACATGCAACTGCTAAAGATAGACGCGGAGGCAGGAACGCTGCACGGACAATTACGCAGCAGTCACACCTTCACACACACACACACACACACACACACACACACACACACACACCTTCACTGAACTGTTAGAATAATTGTACATTGTAAATTTGTTTAAGGCTGTGTACTAGACTGGCTGACTCTCCACTTTAATTGTCTCGGACTAATTTAACAAGTGACAGATGTGAGAACTGCCTCCAACCACACACACACACACACACACACACACACACACACCTCACCTCTCACAACCATTACTCTAATAATTAGTGCCTTTGAGGCTTTGAATGGAGCGCAGCGGGAGGTGAATGTGTGTGTGTGTGTGTGAGCGTGAGCGCCCCCCTGAGTGTGTTCACGTGTGCACTTGTTCCACGTCCACTTCTGTCTGTAAATATAAGTGGACGAAGGACGTAATTTGGACGGCATTAAAAAAAAAAAAACAACAACAAACTGTCACATCTGTAATTAAGCAGAGTGTGTGTGTGTGTGTGTGTGTGTGTGTAGTACGGGGGCTTTATCAGGTGTCTGGAGACCCTGGGCGGAGGTGGTGTTATGAACAAATAATTGATACAGAAAGAAAGAAATAATTAGCAGATTTGGAGCGATGTCGAGAGAGAGAGAGAGAGAGAGCGCAGTGACGGGGGGGCAGAGAGGGGGGGCTGTTGCTCCCTGGAGGAACGTGCAATAGAGGAAAAAAAACCCACTGATGGAGGCTCTTAAGGGAAGGCCCCCGGACACAGGCAGCACAAAAGGATTTACCCGCAATTAGTTTGTAGAGTCGCCTCGCTCACCTGTGGCACCGGAGTGTGTGTGTGTGTGTGGGTGTGTGTGTGTGAGCGAGAGAGAGAGAGAGAGAGAGAGGTGGGGGGAGTGGAGGTGGAGGAGTGTGTGGCACTTAAAGGAAAGTGTCTGCTTGACAGGGAGGTTAGAGTAGGTGTGTGTGAGTGTGTGTGTGTGTGTGTGTGTGTTATTAAAATAAAAGTAATTTAAAAGCGTCTGCGTCTGCGTGTTTGTGCTGACGAGTCACGCAGAACGAGTTAGGAACCTTTTTTTTTTTGGTTAGTTACGGTGAAGTCTGAGCGCCGTCTAAAGCAGCGCGGACGTGGGTCACATGTCGGGGTCTGACGTCTGAGTCCAGCCCAGGAACTGATCCTTGACAAATCAATGGAACCCACACACGTCAACAACGGTGTTTTCATGTCCAAATACATGAGCGGGATAAATACGTTTTTATGATGCTAACACTAGCGTTAGCTCTCGTTTCGTTTTACAAAAAAAAAGCTAAATTAATCAAAAATTATTGAGACTAAGTCTAACACACACACACACACACACACACAGAACATGTTTGTTCTAGGTGTGTCAAGATAAACGCAGCGTTAGCTACGGGGCTAGTTTTTGCTAATGTTTTAGCATCGTCTGGTTGTTGACCTCTGGGCTAACGGCTCCTAATTTACTCTGTGTTTAACTCCTTTTTAACTTTAAATATTTTTCATTCACCAGTTCAGTGGAGGCGCCAGCTGCCGAGACTGAACAGTGAACTGGTTTGAACCGGTTTGAACCGGTTTGTTGATATTAGTCAACGTGGCCCAAAATGAAAAAAAAAACAAAGAAAATCACTTTTTTTTTTGCAGTTTTGGCCTGACTGTCACGCACAATATGATGAAAACTTGTGTGTGTGTGTGTGTGTGAACTGACCATCTGTGATGGTGTTGGCTGGGAGTCTTCCCACCAGTATACGGTCCACACACACTTGTTGGAGCTGAGGTCCATTAACGGCCACCGTCACCAGAACGCCGCTCTGCAGAATCAGCTGCAGGATGGAGTGAAAACACAAACGTTGAGATTTAAATTCCACAGATTAAAAAATTTAAAAAAAATAAACTGCATGACAGGAATCTGGAAACACCTTTTAAAGTGACACATTCACACTGTGACGCTGCTGTTTTACAGTGTTTTTTTTTCTCATCAAATCAAACCAGTGAAATCCACCGAAACCTTCACGAGAACTTTCTGTCCCCGGTTATAAAAAAACCAAACAGTTAAAGGGTCATTATCAGCTGGATAACAATCAGTATTTAATTATCTTAGAAGGTTTTTGGTGAAATGCCACATATGTTTGTATTTAATAACAACCGTTTGAGAACTACAGGCAGACAATGGAGCCTTGTTCTGACTTGGAAAAGCAACAGGAGGAGAAGCCTTCAGGGATGTAGGAGTGCCGCCTGGTAATTACTCTGACAATGTTTCAAATGTTTCCTAAAGTCCAGGGAAGGTCTGGAGTCTGAGGGTGTGTGTGTGAGTGTGAGGTGTTGGTCTGACGAGGGTGTGTACCTGGCAGCAGAGCTTGTTTCGCCATCTGGTGTGAACACAGGTGTTGGTCTGCAGCAGCTCCTGAATGGAGTGGGATGGATGAGGAAACAAAAGTCTGAACCTCCATGTAGAAAAAACTGCTGCCGGGGTCGACAAACAGCCAATCAGAGGTGAAGGAGAAATTTAGCAAAAGTAGTAAAGAATATTTAATCAGAGCGACTTGTTTTAAATCATTAACAATTGATGTAAATATTTGACAAATATTTTGCACTGGGAACTCGAGGGACAGCGTGACTAAATGGAGGCTAAATAAATAAATAAATCAACAACACATAAATAAATAAACACATAAATAAATAAATAAATAATCTCCTGAAACAGTCCTGAGTCAGAAAATTAGTTATTTTTGACCTTAAAGTGATTTCTGTTTCCCTCTGCTGGTGGGAAACTCAAACACCGGTTGTTGTTTTTTTTCTCCTTTAAAAGATCAGCATCAGTTATGGTGTAGCTGCACAGCAGTGGACCCTAGTGGTCACAGGTGGTCACTGCGACACATCCTGCTTTTACAGGATTGAAAGAGGAAGCAGGTAAAGATTGAAGTGTGTGTGTGTGTGTGTGTGTGTGTGAGTGTGTGTGTGTGTGTGTGTCTGAACTGGTGTGC
>NC_024318.1:1445165-1446392 GCF_000523025.1 Cynoglossus semilaevis
AGGAGGGGGAGGAGGAGGTGAGCCTGGGTGTTTCTGGTTTCAGACAATAGTTACGGGTGAGAGGAGAGAGATGGATGCTTGGTGTGTGTGTGTGTGTGTGTGTGTGTACTACAGCCACAGACAGGTTTCAGCAAACAAAGCTGGGTCTGTACTGCCACAAGTACAGAGGAGAAGATGGAGGGGGAAGGAAAAAAAAAAGAGGTGAAAGAAGGGGGGGGGATGAATGAAGAGAGAGGAAGGGAAGGGGAAAGAAGACGAGGAGGGAGGGAGGGAGGGAGGCTGCATCCCCCTGATCCCCTCAAATATCCCCTTCGATGACAGAGCTCGGCCAAAAGAGAGGTGATGAGAGAGGAGAACAAACGGGGACGACAGGGAGAGTGAAGGCAGAGAGAGAATGCCCCTATTTGTTAATCAATCGGCCGTTTCGGTGGTGATGATGGTGGGGAGGAGGGCAGAGAGGGGGCGGGTACCTCTAACTCTTTCAGCGAATCCCTCAGCTTCTCCGGCCGGCGGTTCCTGGGGGTCCAGGGATAGCCTCGAGCTACGGAGGAAAAAGACGGGAATAATGAGCGGATCATGAGACGAGAACTTTTCAACATAGCTGCGTATTGTAGTGGGTTCTTGTTCTGGTTTTCTCAGGCTGGTGGGAGGTTCACGGTTTGTTTGGTCGGCTTTGGCTCCAAGTTTAAAACTTTAAAAAAAAGTCGTCGACGCGGCCAAGTCCTGGGAACTGACGGATTGTGACAAAAAATAAAGCTGCGGTAAAATAGGTGAAGAGAAGAAGGTAGACGACGGCCAACGGACCCACAATGCAGTGCAAAACCTGAAGAGAATGCTTTACTGACAGTGTCACTAACTCAGTGACGTCGGTTGTCACTGATACTGTTTTCATTTGTGAACCAAGAAGCATCGGTCACTACTCATTGATACCCATGATTCCTTTGGTTCATAAATGTATAAATATGTAACAAACTGAGGACGACATAAATAAAAGCACATTTAAAAAAAATACAGATGAACTCAGATGAATGTTTTGCCCAGCCAGCGGACCGGAAAGTGAGCAGAGCTTTAAAAAAAACAAAATCAACTCAAAGTTGAGTTGAAGAAGAAGAAGAAGCACCGATGTTTCCATCTGTTTATTTCTCAGCCTCTTTTTTTTTATCTTCAACCGAACAAACATTAAGGAGGTAAATAGATGCATGTAAATGAGGGCGGAGAGGTGCGGGG
>NC_024318.1:1447356-1447664 GCF_000523025.1 Cynoglossus semilaevis
GTTTGTCTCCTGATAAGAGTGTGTTTATATTCTGCTACTGGGTGGAAATCAGAGGGAGGAGGGTTGATGAAGATGGTCATCCACTGGTGACACACACACAGTGTGAGTGTGTGTGTGTGTGTGTGTGTGGAACTCACCGTCACAGAACTGTTGTTTCTCACTGTAGTACTGATGCTCCAGGGGAGTGGCTGAAAAAAACAACAACAGTTTCACGAGTGACGCAGACACAGAGAACCAGAACACTGAGCTGGAGCTGGAGCTGGAACACCGGCCCGTTCAGCTCAAGGCGGGGGGGGGGGGGGGGGGGG
>NC_024318.1:1447751-1447968 GCF_000523025.1 Cynoglossus semilaevis
TAACCCATAACAGTGGCTCATGGCCTGGGAACTGTGAGTGGGAGAGAGAGAGAGTGAGAGAGAGAGAGAGTGTCCATTCTGAGGCCGGCCTCTCTGGCAGCAACACCTCCAGGATTAGTCGTATTAATCAGATAAGAGGGTGAGGGGCCAGACAGGCCCAGACATGGGCACCTGCTCTGGGCCTGGGTGGGAAGGCTGAGGGGAGGAGTGGGGGTGG
>NC_024318.1:1448100-1449644 GCF_000523025.1 Cynoglossus semilaevis
GGGCTCTGGCAGATTGGGTACCATCGGAGCAGCTCCAATGAGTCTAAGTCTCCCTCTAGTGGGATATTGTAAAAACAAACGCAGGAGAAAAAACAACTTGTTTTATGAATTTCTAAAAATTAGGAACACGTGATCAAATGTGGAATTTACCGGAAACTTTCATCATACTGTTGTATCGTTGGTATCCCTAGGGTTTCGGAATTTAAAAAAATAAATAAAATTGTCGCTCTTTTGTTCTTTTGTCCATCTAAAACCAAACTGCTGTGACGTCACGGTCAGAATTATGTTTGAGGTTGAGAAACTGAAACGTCAAACTTGATCAAAATTCAATCACAAAACGCAGCGTTTTAAAGGCAATAATCGGTGGAACGGTGACCTGAGCTGTCGTTACAACCAGTGGAAAAACATGTTGTGATACTTTGGATGGGTGATCCTGCTCCGTCTCACCCGTCTCTACCTCCCCTCCTCCTCCCCCTCCTCCTCCTCCTCCTCCTCCACCTCTTCTCCTGATATGAAACCACACTTTAGTAATCCTCCAAATGAAAGGATTTGGAGAGAGAGCATCGTCTCCACACTGAACATGGGAATGAAAGAGAAGGCAGCCTCTCAGATGACACAGGAGAGAGAGAGAGAGAGAGAGAGAGAGAGAGAGAGCACCGTGATGTATGAAAGAGGCAGCGACGGAGGAACTGTAGACGAGACAAGATGAAGGGAAGGAGACGATGCAAAAGTCAAAGAGCAGAAAAAGTCAAAGAATGAAAATGTAATAAAGTCACAGTCACACAGACGTTATAGAAATAATGCTGTCTCTGCAGCCCAGTACCAACTGACCCACGGACCACTACTGGCCCATGCCCCAGGGGTTGGGAAACCCTGATATACATCAAAAGATTAAGTGCAACCTATAGAATAGAGAGTTGGTTTTGTTTTTTTTTTGTGTTTTTTTTTGCAGTACTGGATTGGAAATATTTCAGTTTGTCAACGTAATAAAACTTTTGCTGAAGAAAAGCTGAACAGATGAAGAAATGTAGTGAATGGGAAGTGACGGCTGACGGAACAGGAAGTCTCCTGGCCTCAGGCAGTGCGTGGACAGACTACGACCGGGTCCTAATGCCATGTGATCTGGGAGAAAGTCAACAGTTTAGTTTCTCTATCGCTGCGTCGTCAGGACCCCGGGGTCAACAAGAACCCAGGGAGTGAAAGAGACGCAGAGAAGAGTGTGTGTGTGTGTGTGTGTGTGTGAGTGTGTAGTGTTGCATCAAAAAGACAATCTCTTCTTCGCACACGTTCCAAAAAAAACAAGGCAAAATGAAACTTATCTGAAAGACAAACACACATCCAATATAAACCGTGTTTACCTGGCTCTCCTTTATCGTAGAACTGATAGGTGCCAATGTCTGTATCTGTGGGGCGAGAGACACAGAGAGACAGTTGGTATGTGTGAGAGAGAGAGATGAACATCATGGTGCTGTCAGGGAAAAGCAGAGACAGATCAGCAATTTCCCACCATGGGATAAACAATCACTATCAGCCGGTGGCCTGTC
>NC_024318.1:1449728-1457775 GCF_000523025.1 Cynoglossus semilaevis
GGGAGTTTTAAAAAAAAAGACAGGAGCGTGTATTAACCTCTGCCACCTGGGGGACGGAGGGCGATTTACACACAGGCAGCACATACGAGCACAGACACACAGACTCAGCAGTTGTCCAACACACACACACACACACACACGCTAATAAAAATAGATATAGACACACAAACTGCTGAGCTTTTTTTTTTTGTCCGTGTTATTCCTGCAGGTCCAAAAAAACCAGAAGCAGTCGACTCAGATTCACACAACGCATCGTTTCTTTATCGCTCTGTTACTGCTGCTGATGTTTCTGCTGCTGCTGCTGATGCTGCTGATGCTACGTCTCCTGCTGCTGCTGATGTTACTGCTGCTGCTGATGCTACGTCTCCTGCTGCTGCTGATGCTACGTCTCCTGCTGCTGCTGATGCTACGTCTCCTGCTGCTGCTGATGCGGCTGATGCTACTGTTACTGCTGCTGATGCTGCTGATGCTACGTCTCCTGCTGCTGCTGCTGTTACTGTTACTGCTGCTGATGCTGCTGATGCTACGTCTCCTGCTGCTGCTGCTGTCACTGCTGCTGCTGCTGATGCTGTTACTGCTGCTGTTTATGCTGTTACTGTTACTGTTACACAAAACCAGCAGAGAGATGACGTCATACGGGCACAGACTTGTTTGCAAAGGAAAATATTCAGGTGCACTTACACAATATAAACACTAGGACACAGACGACGTCCACTGTTGACGTCTGAGACTTGTCTAATATTATTCTATACATTCAGCACTGGCTTCTTTTATTTGTTAATTCGTTGTTAATTTTGTCGACTCATCAGTTTCGTCGATGACGACCTATTTTTCTGAGCAAAAATTTGACCAAAAAAAATCATCTGTGAAGCTAAGAGTTGTCTGGTGCTACTGTACGATCGTGCCCACCACGCACAAGGCTGCAGGTTCGATTTCACCTGGTCTCCAATTCAAGTCAGTGAAGGGAATCTATAATCTATACAAACTAGCTCTATGGTGACCCCTGTTGACAGAGCAGCTCAGAGCTGTGTGTGTTGTTATTGAATGTATAGACTGTGGTGATGTAGGAGAGCAGGAGAGAAAACAAACAAATAAATAGAAATCCGTCCACGTCTCCTCCTCCTGATGTACGTCCTGTCGTACCTTCACGTTAACACACGCCCACATCCACACACACACGGTGACAATCTCTGTCTGGAGCTCAGCAGACTGTGAAAGACAAGACTGTGAGGAAACAAGAAAACAAGAAAAATGAAGGAACAGAACATTTCTGTCTGGCAGCACAGATCTGCTGATAAACGCCGGGAGGGAGGGAGAAAGAAATTAGCTCCATTTATGGGCGGTCGGCAGGAGTGCTCCTCTGGTGAGGTCACCAAGGTGGAGAAGATTGGCTACGATCGACAAAACTCACTTTCCTGCTCTCTGGTGTGTGGAACTGGTCAGTCTGAGTCCGACTGTTTCTTTCAGTAAAAAAAAAAACCACGTCACATCCCTGTTTTCCTCTGACGATCAGCTTGACCCCGAGCTGACCTGCACGTTGGTGTTGGTGAAAAATGAAAATATTGTATTTAGAATTAGATTTTTCGTCACGCCTCTGTTCCTTCAGTCCGTTTATCCTGGTTGTCTTTTTTTTTTTTGTTATTGTTCAGGCGGTGACGGTGTCTGTCACTAACTCTAACCCAACTGTGACGCTTTTCAACTTTTAACTATTAACGTCAACAAAGTTGTGAAAGTCGTGGCCCACACTGTAAAGTAAATGAAGCGAGGGAACGGGGGGGGGGGGAGGAGGGGGAGGGCGTGAAAACAAAGTGAGCGACGACAAGGAGAGCTGGAGCGAGACAAAGTGAGACAAAGTGAGACAGGCGCAGGGCCATTGAGAGAGAGGGCGATTGAACATGATGATAAGAGCTACCTTTAACTTGGAGAGAGCTCTTGGTGGACCACAAGTGCAGCTCAGCCAGGCAGAACGCCATCTGACGGAGGAGAGTAACCCGAGTCTGCGGAGAGGGACGAGAGCAGGACAGAACAAATGAGGGGCGGGACAAACACCTGTCCAGATGGGTATCTCAGCGAGGGGGACATGAACGAGGCCCCAGGGTCGTTTGACTGACCGTTAGTCCAGAGATGAAAATATAAATATATTTAGGATAAAATATTTGAGTCTGAATGATGAAAAAAAAGAGATCTGTTCTCAGGATGTTGGTGACCTTCATCTAAATCATCTTCATTCACATCTGTAAAATTCTTCACTTTGAGAATTTGATATGTGACATATGTGTCAAACGTATGGCCCGTGGACCAAATGTGGCCCGCCAAGTCACTTTGCGTGGCCTGCAGGAGTTTAAAAATATTTAATTGCCTCATAAACTTGATAATTTGTTTTTAATTACACAGAGCAATTTACAATATTTGTAACTAAATATTTGTACCGTAATAAAAATCGTGTATTCATACGTTATGGAGTAGTTACATCTGTACAGACTGAGAACTGATAACATCTCAACATATTATTGTTGATTTATTGTCTTTAAATTCACCAGACTTCACCTCTGGTCTCTGTTCGTAATCACGGCAGTAATTATTCGCAGTAATTATTCGCAGTAATTCTTTGAGGTACAATTTCGCTGTAATTCTTTGAGGACATTGTTCTGCGTCACAACAACGCTACAACAAAAATCATTGTTGTCCTTGTTCCAAATATACGGTATAAAAGCGATCATAATAGCAGTATAGGATGTGAACAAAAACAATACTCCTGTCGCAACTTAATACCCTCTAGTGCCACCTAGGTACCAGTTGTACCTGTCTTACTCGTGAGAAGGAACTTGGCCGTCGGTGAATGCACATTTCTACCAAAAAAGAAAAACGAAACAACTAATTACAAACAATTGATCGACACACACACACACACACTCTGTGGAGCCTGTGAACTCCGTCTGACACCGAGGCGAGGTCATGGGCGTCGATGCCTGTTTCACACATCACAGGTGAGCAGTGATGGACACACACTCACACGTCGGAGCTGACAGCTCAGACAAAGCAGGCAACATTCCTCACATTGGTTCATGAACGCAGAGCAGAGCTATGAAAACCGTGGGTGGCCCCGCCCTCCTCATGACAGACCTTAAGGTTTCACCGAGTCGAGAAAACGGTGAAAAAAAAAATGAAGCTTTTATTCTGTACGTTAGCTTCAAGTCCCGTCAGCAAATAGAAAGAGAAAAAATATATATATTTGATGTTAAATCTGTTTGATTTTGTGACGGTGGTTCCCAAAATGGGGGGCGGGCCCCAACTAGATGGCACAGAGTTGTTGCACTTGGACGGCTAGGCAAGGAATTTCAAACTCATTTTATTTCACAAATTAAATGAGAATAATGAAATGTTTGTTTTAATACCGATACCGTCCACTAGGAGTTCGCCCAAGAAAATGCCTCCTACCGACCTTATATAACCAAATGCCACGATCTTATATTTTATATCTTACAAAAAAAACTAAAGCAACAAGATCTGATAACCATTTATGTCGTAGGATTTCGCAAATATTTAATAATAATTAGCTGTTCGTTAAAAACCGACGGCTGTTCCGGAGATATCCGTTAGCAGAGACTGACCTCGGTGTTGACTGGCCTCAGGTTGGGAGTTTATCTCCAAGCTAGAACCATCTGCTGGTTCTAAGAACTACAACGTAGCAGTTAATGCTAATGTGGCTAAAGCTAGTGGCCTTAGCTCTGCTAAAAGGGGCGGAGCCAAGTCCTGGTCCCTAGAGGTTTAAATCCCCCAAACTTTAATGTTCAATTCAATCATATTCAACATTAGGTTTTATTATAAATGAATGAAACGCAGGAGAATTTCTCTACTGGAATAACGCGGTGGTAGAGCGTCAAGCTAATTACACCAGACAAACGTCCTCAGACCCAGTGCCCACTGAGCCACAGCAGGTCCTGGACATCTGCCACATTCATGTTGTTTACCTGAGTTGGCCACAGTGTACGGAGGGTCTGTGTGAACGGTGCTGGAGGTGGTGGTTATAAGGTGGGGGGGGGGGTCGGGGGGGTTCAGACTTATTGTTGTCTCTAAAGAGCCTGCTTTAACATCAAAGCAGAGAGGGGGAAAACATGAGAGCACCCTTTCAGGCACAGTCCACAGGAACTAGGACCTCGTCTGCTCCTCGGACTCCTCTTACACTGACCCCTCCAGGGGGCTTTCCATGAATATGTGTGTGTGTGTGTGTGCAACAGACGGTGCCTCTGTGTGAGTACGAACACATACTGTACACAGGGGGTGTGTGTGTCTGTGGGCCAAGGACATATGAAGTAGACAAAGGTACTGTACAGTGCCCCCAGTGGGGTGCTTGAGCACTGCACGGGAATTAGGAAGAAAAATATAGGAGTTTGCGGGACAACGTTATCTGAACTGGTCAAATCTACAGCCTTGTTGTTCAATGACATGTGAACAGTCTACAGCTTTAAAGTCACCAGAAGAGGGCGCTAGGGTTACGGAAGTGACTATAGATGCTGCTCATGCTAGCGTGTGTACGGTAATATGTCAACTCTAAATACTGGTTAATAAAATCTGAAAAATATACACAGTTAAATATTGAGTAGGAATAAAACGGTAATTTGATGTAAAGGTTTTGACAAGTCCAGATCAAACTGGATTTACTTTACTCCCCCTGTAGGTGATGGGTAGATATGCAGACGGATCTGTTTATTCATTTGTTTTTAAAATAATGAGATATTTTGCCAAAACTGCACATATTTATTAGTAGGGCAGAAGTATTTTATGAAAAGTATTTTTGTACATTTATGACCAGACCTGCACACTAAAAAAAAAAAAAAAAAAAACTCTCTTTCTGTCACTCTTTGATAAAATTTGGCCCCGAGATCAAGAGGGAAAAAAATAAAAACCACTTTTAGCAGATTTGACACCATGATGATAGAGAGAAACTGGAGATAGTGATAGAGGAGATGGATTTGAAAAATCTCATTGATTTTACCCACTGAAAACTCACCTTGTCCAAGGTCAGGTGATAGTGTACGGTCTGTGGCAGAAGGAGAGAAAAAAAAGAAAAGTTTGTTTTTTAGAGTCTGATCTTTAGAAAAGGAAAAAGATCCAGAAGAAATATAATAATAATAATTCAAAATTGTTTTATTTAGATTTTGTTTTTGTTTTTTTACATTCACTAACTTTTATAATAATTCAAAATTGTTTTATTTAGACTTATTTATTTTATTTTTTTTACATTCACTAACTTTGAGTTAAAACCAGATCAATTACAAATCTGTTACAGATGAAGTTTTCGTTAACAAAGTGTAAAGTGTGAGAAATCTTTGCACTAATAATTTTACACATTGAAAGTAAATTCATAAAAACTTAATATTATAATATAATAAATAAAATATTTATTCTTTCTCTGCGGGTTCCTGCAGAAACACGTCAGGATACTCACGTAAAGTAAACGTGGTTTATGTTGTTACAGTATGAACCGTAGGGTTCAGCGGCGTTGAAGAGCTCAGGGTCGACAAGGGGCGGGGGTTCAAATCCCGAGCTGCTCTGCAACAGAAGAGAGACACCAACGAGATGATGAAACCGAGGCAGACTCACAGACGGACAGACATTTTCTCTGACATGTTAAGAATCCTCGCTCCCTCTCTGACACACACACACACACACACACACACACACGCCAGAGGCAGCGTTGTCACTCAGTGCAGTCGACCCATCACCGCAAGGAGACAGATGTGGTAAATTACAGGGTTAAAGAGCTGCCAAAGGGTGAGTGACACAAGGCCATCACCATCACCCCCCCCTCCCCCCTCCAGCACCATTCCTCCCCCACACACACACGCAAACACACATTCAGTCACACTTTTTTAATAAGATCACACGTTGACGTTTCCTCCTCACCTTCTTGTCTCTTTGTTTTGACCCTGTTTTCTAACTTCCTGCCATTTAAAAAAATGTCTCTCAGTAAAGTTTTTTTTTTTTTCCTTCTCGCTCGGCCACTGCCTCTTGATGTTTCGGTTGCCGGGTAGAAACTTGTCAAACATGAGGAACATACACAGGGGTGGACCAAACAGAGCCGAGATACGACCGGTTTACAGCCTGTAATTGTGAGTGTATGAGTGGAGATTTTTCCAATCTCGGCTTCGGCTGCCGCTCCTGCAAGTCTCAATCACACACACACACACACACACACACACACTCACTCACTCACGTATTCCGTCGACACACACTCAGGCATCACAGCCCGTCCGCAGCCACATACGCTGCTATCTCTCCAGCGTCTGATGTGTGAACTCAGACGCTGGAGCACAAACGTATGCATGGAGTCCAGGACTTCCTATCTTTGAACCTCGCGATACCGGAGGAAATACACACATACACACACTTACATTCACAGATATATATGTATATATGTGCACACACACACACACAGACACACACACACAGACACAGTGTGTGCTTATCTGCAGCATATCCTTGAGGGAGAAGACCTGGAGTGTCTTCCAGTGTTGTATCAGAGCAGAGAACGGTGGACAGAACTCAGAGGAGCGATGGTCTGATTCTGAGGACTGAGACAGAGGAGACGGAGGAGGAGAGAGAGACAAAGGACGAGACAAAGGAAACAAGGCTGTGAAAGGGTTGATGAGGGAGCAGGAGACCACGTCAGGGGACACTCACGGAACAGATAGGTGTGTGTGTGTGTGTGTGTGTGTATTTACCGTTCCTATCATGTTCAGTTATACTGTAGTTACTGAACAGTGATCTTCGTGAAGACCGCGCAAGAAACAGCAAAGAAAACAAACAAAAACTGTATATAATCGACCGACCGACATCATCGACCCAGATGTTAGCGTAATTATGTAATATCTGTAAGAATCGTTATCGGTTTTTGCTCCGATATTGAAATCCTGATAACGCAATGCCTGGTTTTCACAAAAAATAGTTTTGGGGATAAACGACTGTATATTCAAGTGAAAGTCACTAGATGGCAGCCTTATTTAAACTCATACTCATACAGTGGTTTGTACAGATAAATAAATAAATATATATATATATCGGAATTGATATCGGAATTGGAAATTGTTGTAAAGTGTTTGGACAATATCGACATATCAGTTATTGGCAAAAAGTTCATATTGGACATCGCTAAACACCAGGATCTCCGAACAGTTTCACCTACAAAAATTCCACCTAATCGCAAACAAGCACTGACGGCCACGGCAGGCGAACGTGACTTGACAACACCAACATAGCTTCGTCAAAAACCCAGCGTACACTTCCTACCAAGTAGCCTAGCCTTAACCCTTTAATGCCCAGACTCCTACCAAGTAGCCTAGCCTTAACCCTTCAATGCCCAGACTTTTCCCTTCCCTTCCCAACACACCAGTCCTGAAAAAGTTGGAGGGCGACGAGTCCTTGATCCATGATAGCTCATAAGACCAGCGCTAAGAGAATACGATAAGGTTTCTAAATGAAGCTAGCGTCTTTTGTTGCGTCAGAAATTCCCGGTTTGACATAAAGTCACTTTGAGTTTAAGATCCATAATCCAGTCTCCTGTTCTTCATCTCAGATAATTATGGTGTTGAGGTTTTTACAGAACACATCACACCCAGAAGAGAAGCTAAAGAAGGGCCTTGTTCTTCAGCAGTGTGTACACACACACACACTCACTCCGCGACATGTGTGTACACACACACTCCCACGCACACACTGACACCAAACCATGGGTAAGTACAGCGCGTCGTCTCATCTGTCTCATCACAGGACAGAGGGACAGCGGAGGACAGTGGAGGGTGGGCAAAGTGGCGCCCGGCAGAAGAACACACACACACACACAGCGTACACACACACACACACTTCACAGAGTCCCTCAGGTGCCCATTGAGCTGTCGTTGTGGGAAGAATGGAAATGATTGACAGGCAGAACAAAATGAGGTGAAGCTAATACTACAGCGTTCAGGCCGGGTGACGGCTACAGTCACTCTGCATGTGTGCACACATGTGTGTGTGTGTGTGTTTTACCAGACCTGTCAATCAGCAG
>NC_024318.1:1457814-1460121 GCF_000523025.1 Cynoglossus semilaevis
TGTTCAGGCAAAGGAGTTGAAAAGTTCAACTGTCCCAACACCGTTTTGTTCAGTGATGAATCCTGTGGCAGGAAATGCAAAACCTAAAGCCGTTAAAGAACAAGTGACGAGAAGAGGAAACACAAGGCCGACATTTGTTCAACTTCACTGTGTTGGGGTTTTTTTTGTTTTGTTTTTTTCCACCAGTGTCTGTTGTACAGTATATACAGTAGGTCAGGGAAATTATCTATTATTTTTAAACAGTGTTTTTTTTTTGTCCCTCTGTTTTGGACCATTTTCAACTGAATTTTTAACTTTCAGCCATTTCTGGCGCTTTGGCCCAGAGGCCGCGACCCGGTAACAGAAAAGCGGTAATGGATGGATGGCTAGCCATTTCTGGGCTAACTTTCAGTTATGTTTTTTAATTCTGTTTTTTTTTTTTTACCTTTTCCAGTTATCGTTCCTGGTAGTTCCTGTTTTCAGGTTTAAAACATCAAGTATTTCTGACCTGTCGTTCTGTGACCTTTTAACCTGCCTGGTCAGTATTGTAAATATTGCAAAAAAATTTGAGCTATGTTTAGCTATGGTTTAGCTGATAGCCACTTAGCTCGTCAGTAATACTGTACAATAACATTTGATTTATCGACATAAGACGGCACTTTTATTTTCTTGCATAGCATTATTTGCAGCTACTGTTTTTTTGTTGTTTTTTTAGCTAAACCCTCTCTGAGCCAGTGGTGTTGTCCAATCAAATGCCTCGATTTAATCTCAACCTCATTCCAGAGAAGCCAGGTTGTCATTCATTTATACCATCAGTAATTTACTAACTGCAAAAACGGCGACAGTTTTGGTTTGTAAATGTCATTTTGTCCAATCTGTAGAACAGCACAAATATGGAAAAGTAAAAAGTTAAAAAATGTTGGATATTTTTTTGGGGGGGAAATGAGGTCCATTTTCACTTCAATTTTTGGATTTAAAAACAAAATTCTGACCAGGATTTAAAGATGATTTTAGAGCTCAGCTGAGTCAGAGTCAAAGAGGGTGAGGGAAGAAGGACGAGGACGGACACAGTGGGACACACAGATGAGTGGAAGCTCTTCTGAGCAGATGTGTAAACGTCATTAGAGGAGGTAATGGAGGCAAGTGGGGGGAAAACCCGCTCTTGTGGAGGTATTTACCCAGAGCCTGGAGCAGAAACTCAAACACAGCAGCAAAATGACTGAGGAAGACGAGCAGGAAGAAGAGAAGAAGAAGAAGAGGAGTCTGAGTAAAGAGAGAGAGAGGTTTGGTGGCTGGTGTGCAGTCAGGCCTGGACTGAATTTCTCTGACGATAAAAATGACAAAACAGACGACGCCGCGACAATCGTTAACAATCACAAACATTCCTGAAGACTGACCCAGCGATGGTTTCGTTTCACTCCCTTTCAGCTGAACGGCCTAATCCTGGCAAGTGTTTTCTCTAAAAGCCCTGTGCATCTGCCCTCGGGCTACACCCAGGGGCAGGAAAGGCTACACCTTTAAACCAACAGCACAACCACTGGCTGACTTCAAAGAGACTTTTGGGGACGCGGCGCGTCTCCGGTGTCCGTCTCCTGTCACGGCGAAGGTGACGCGTGTCACACTGACCGCGGGTTTGTTTATGATGTCGGATTTTTCTTCTCTCAAAGCACTTTAGATCCCCGTTGTTCGTCCCTCACCTCCTGACCGCAAACACACGTCAGGGTACAGGCGCACAGATGGACGCACACACAGGCACAAAAGACAACACGGTTATTTTCCAGGAGAGGTTGGAAATCAGGTGACAATACACAGTGTGTTCATTCATATATCCTCAGGTTTGATCTTAGTTGAATTCATCTCTAACCCATCCATCAACGACCGCTGTAACCACAGCATGACTGGGAATTCTTCCCTTTTGCAAATTAAAGAAACGATGGCGGTCAAGCTGCGTTGTTTTGCTGTTAGCAAACAAGTAAACTCAGACACATACACAAACAGCCACACAAACATGCACTTGTCAAGGACTCAGGAAGACGAGGTCCTTTTAAAGTTGCTCTCAGATCCACAGAGTGAAATGGACGCTGGTATTAAAAAAAAAAAAAGGAAAGGTCACGTTGAACGCCCTCGGACTTCTCAGCGGTCTTATTCTCCCGTCACACACTCACACACGCTCTGTCTGTCACCTTCTAGACGAGGCCGTGACACCTCTGGATGTGCCGCCGCTCCTCGCTGTCCTCCTCTTTTTATGACAGGTTGACACAGCAGAGACGGTTTGGGCGACGGTGCCAGTCAGAGCGAGAGGTGTTTTCTTTTACTGTGACCTTAGAG
>NC_024318.1:1460282-1462080 GCF_000523025.1 Cynoglossus semilaevis
TGTGTGTGTGTGTTATCTCACTTTAGAGATTTTATTTTGGGGTTTTTAAACAAACGGCAGGAACCGTGCTCAACAGCAACACGTTGAGCAATCGATTTCTTGCAAAATTCTATTTGGAAGTAATTTTTCAGGGCAAAGAAGTAGAATAAAAAGGAGCATTTACCAAGTAAATACCAGAGCTGAAAAGACAGGTTGTTTCTTGGTGTTTCATTTGGGCTGCGTTGGTTCCTCTGACACTAAAAATGTGGTTGTTTGACGAAGAGAAAAAGCTAAAAAAAATAATTAATTTTTTTTTTAAATTCTAGAATAATACTAACAAACCACTGGTGAAGTTTGACTTTGTGTTTGCTTGAACTCGAACGATCTTTACCAATATTTGAAATCAGCAGAAAGAAGAAACAAATCATCGTCATCATTTCTGTACATACAACAAACCTACAGGCACACACACACACACACACACAATTTATACACACACAGGGACTCCAACAAAAACCCCACGTCTGCTGTTGATCCAGGACAATAGCTGGGCTCTGCCTGTCCCGCTGGGTCGAGTCCCGTCTTGTCAGAACCTGTATCTTCTTTCCATTCAACTGCCTGATGCTTGATAGTACCACAGGTGCCTGAACCGGGCCCCATGTTAAACACATTCACCCTGCAGTTACATGTGTCTGACGTAAAGACAACAGGCTCGTCTTTCACATCAAACCAAAGAGCGGCCGTGGACGTGTAGACAACTGGAACAGAAAGAACACGGTCCACAACAAACCCGTGGAACGTACGGCCCAGAACGGATGTTACTGAACGGTGGATTCCTTTGTCGTTGTACGCGATGATGTTTCAGTTGAGAAGCTCAGGTGTCAACAGTCAACGGCACTTTAAAACATAGAATGTTGCTGATAAATACTGCACCAACTGCCATGCATTTCTATAACTGTCAGTCGTGAAGAGCGGGTCAGAAACCTTAGAAACCGTCCAAACGTTCTGGTAGTTTAATAAAGTTAATAAAGCCTTGAAAAACTGTAGTTTAATAAAGTTAATAAAGCCTTGTGGTAAACTTCTCTAGTCCTTCAAAACTAATAATACAATTATGATCAGTATTTCGTCGTAAACCTAATAATACAATTATGATCAGTATTTCATCATAAACTCTAAAGTCTACAGTCAGTCTACAGTCAGTCTACAGTCAGTCTACAGTTGGTCTGACGGAGGAGTTGAACGCTGACTTCCACGTGGTGAATCTGTGTCAGGTTCATCAGAGCCCCTGTTTGACAAGCACTTGAGAGCTTAACAGTAAAATCCCATTAAAACAACCTGTGTGAGGCTAAAAGTCAGGAACTGACTGTGTGTCTGACAGATGACAAACAACTGTTGGGGTCAATATTGCACTGCAACAGTTCCACTTCCAGCCAGTAGGGAATTAACAGACTTTTTGTGTCCAAGGATTTAGCCCTTGGCTAGCTACTTTTTAAGTTTTTCCAGGCTTTTGGTTTTGGTAAATATTTGTATATAATTTTTATCACTCTCATTTGGGAATCTTTTCCAGTTTGCCTAATTTATATTGATTAGTGCAATGTTGTCTAATCAACAAGTATGCTGCCATTTAATTTAATTGACCAACTTTTTGGCAACAATGCAATGTTTTTTGCAGATTTTTTTTAACCTTCTGTTTGGCCACATTTTGTTCTTATTTTTGGTTTAAACTGCAGTAATTGTTGACCAATGTTTTACCAATGACAAAACGGTCAGAGTGTGATATATTCTAGAAAGAAACGCAGTTGAATTTGAATATTCAAGC
>NC_024318.1:1462190-1467397 GCF_000523025.1 Cynoglossus semilaevis
TCGTCACACACGGTCCTGCGGGACAGCAGCTTGAATCTAACCAGGTGAAACCCTGGCTTTGACCGAGCGTGATGACGATCAGGGACAGTGTCGATGAATTTGTGTGTGACCACTGGGACAAATTTCCCACCGTCGTTCTTTTTCATGTGTCACAGTGCCGCCGCCTCCTCCTCTCCTCCTCCCGCACATGTACATAGGCTTAACGTTGCCTGGGCGGGACCATCCCGCTGGCTCACTGTCGGCACGGCAACCAGCCCTATCCGAGCTAACATCTGCTGCACGACCCGGGGCCACTTAGAATGGGCCTTAATCCCCACACAGCCATGTTGTGGGGGAAAACATTCTTTCCTTTTACTGAGTGCAGGCAAACAGGGAAAAGCGGTGTTGCGGGTAAACCTGCGAGCAACCGGCCTCTCGGAAAGAACGGGAATGTTGTCGGTTACGTGGCCCCCAATTGTGCCGCGGCCCATTATGGCTGTGCAGAGGGGTGTGACCGCCAGCGTCGGCAGTGGACTGGTCCAGCTGGATGGATTTGGGTTTTGAGGTTAATGAAAGGTGCTGCGAGTGGACCAGGAACGGCCTCGTGGTGCACAAAACAAAAGTGGTGTTGATTAAAAGAGGAAAATATAAACAAGAAACACCTCGTAGCCCGCTCCGATGGGAATTTGTGGCCACATCATCTGGCACTGCACGCAAAAAAAAAAATAAAAAAATAAAATAAAACTGTTGCTGCCACATATTGGGTCATCCTTCAGTTACTTTTTTTACAGTGTGTTGCAGTCACCAGTAGGGGGGAGGAGGAAGTGTGCGTTTAGTGTAGACAGAAGCAGATGGTCGACATATGGGGGTTTAGTGCCACCCTATGGCCACTACTAGTAAAACAAATGGGATTTTTTGTGCTGTAACACAGAGACAATGTTCCAAGTTCTGCAGCTCCCTTTGAAACAATCAAACTAACCTTCTGCTGCTGCTGTGACGTAAAAAGTAGACGACGACCCGGCCGCGTCAGTCCGTCAGTCAGTCAGTCAGACCGTCAGTCCATCAGTCAGTCAGTCAGTCAGTCCGTCCGTCAACCGCTTTGAAATGCAGCGAGTCAGTCCATCAGTCAGACCGTCCGTCAACCGCTTTGAAATGAAGCATATTGGTTTTAATAGGGAGTCTTCTTCAGTCAAAGCGGTTTCATGGACCATTTCCTTATGCAAACACCTCAGGGAGGTAGATGGAAGGAGACAGAGAGAGTGTGTCTCACTCAGACAATAAAACACCTGTGGGGGGGGGGCAGTGTGTGGATTTCATCAGATTTAATTGAATAGTACTGCATCGGTGCCAAGAAGTTTGCTCGGTCTATTTGCAGGGGTCTGTTCGCTCTGATTAAGAGCCTGGCTGTCTGTTCCCCTCCAGGAGAAAGCCAACACTTGGCCAAAAAAAAAAAAAAAAAAACACACACACACACTTCATCTCAGATTTCAATCACACACAATCAGTAAGTAACAAACTCAGAGTGGTCGTAGGTAAGTCAGCAGTCGGAGGCAGACTGGAAACAGTTCAAGTCCCTCAGGCCTTGTTGTACAAGAGCCAAAAACCACACAATGACAAGGGCTCAAATGGATCTGGGGGATAACTGTGGAAGCAACCAATTCATGATATCTTAGAAAAGAGTAATTCAAAAGAAAAATGGGACTAAGCTCCAGTCTATTCGACACAAAGAGAATTATTAAACATCACCAACGACTTTAATCCTGTAGGGACTGTGGTCCATGTGTGGCGCTCCTAGAGGCCGTGTTGCTGCGTGCGCCTGTGAGGACGCACACCAAGTTGTCCATCGTCCCCGACCCACGTCCAAAGCCCCAATAACTGTGAAAGTTTCCATCAGCGACTGTGCCAATATCACTGTACGTGCAAACCCCCTGAAGGAGGTTGATATGAAGGGGGATTTCCTCGTTAATTAAAGAGACGTCATGTTGAGTGAAACCTGAATAGGTGTTCAACAGTAACTGCTTTAAACGCTGCTTGTAAATTTCTTTTCATACCTGAACTGTCATAGTGTTAAAATGTCTAATCTGCTTAACAATGATTGCAACTAATTATAATTAATCAGGATAAATCCACATCAACTAAGAATGACAAGGAATGTTCACTTCCAGTGTCTGGAAATTTGAGTTATTTGTGACTAAAGAATGACAAGGAATGTTCACTTCCAGAATGGAACCATAAATAACAGCAGATGGACGTACGTGTCTGGAAATTAAGAGTTATTTGTGACTGGAAAAATGTGAAGAAAGAAAAAAATATTAATCAAAATAGCTTCAAATAACTGACAGGTCCCTCAACAAAAGACTTATTACACTTCGTTCCAGTTCATGAAGGCAACACATTAGCTTCGTGCAAAGAGTCATTTGGATATGTCAACCACTATCTACAAGTGTTGTTGCAGTCAATGTGGTTCCATAGTGTAGTGGTTATCACGTCTGCTTTACACGCAGAAGGTCCTGGGTTCGAGCCCCAGTGGAACCATCTTCTTATTTAAGTTGCACGGCATAAATGCATCTGCTAAATACACGTGTAAATGTAACTGACGTTCAAGGATGACAAGGGGTTAACTGCAGGCATACACTGACACCTAGTGTACATTCAGGGTTACTGCGGTTAAATAGTGAGTCAGGTAACATACGTTTAAAAAAAAAAATGTTATCTCGAACTTTCTCTGCTAAACCGAAACACAAATAAGGCTTTCAACCAGCAGAGTGACGCCCCCCAGTGTTGAGAACATGATAACAGATCAGTTGTGACATAGTTGTGATATAATCCCCAGCGTCGGCTTTTGTGTGGATGCAGAATGCTATCTCAGTGACTGCTACCAGAGGCAGATGATGGGGTACGTGCAAACAAATGTGTGTTGACTTTGTGTCCTCCAGCTGCAGGTGTGACACTCAGGTTCAGTCACAAGGTCGAATGGAGAAGGTGAAGGTAAAGGTAAAGGTGAAGGAGTCGTGGAGGACGAAATAGGTGGAGGTGTGGACACAGGACAGTAGAACTAGAAACAGACATACTGTGACAAAGACAGACCGATGATGTGGTTCTGCTCATGCTGAGGATTCCTCTGTATAGTCATGTTTTGGTCCTGTGATTATTTACATGATAATACAGGATTATTATGTAAGTAATGGATCATATAACTGGACGTACATGTATTTAGGCCGGAGGAAATAAATCACGGTCACATGTTTCCCACCCGTCGTCGTCGTCGTCGTTTTAGGTCAGTGGAGGTCCATGTCCATGTCTTGTCCCGTGGCTCAGAAAACAACCAAACTGCCAGTTGTTTTCACACACAAACACACACAGAGGATCAGCTTAGTGCAGCGTGGCAAACTGGCACCAGATATTATCGTGTGAGCTGCTGATGTTTGTGGTTTCTTTCAGATTTCCTCTTTCTCAGAGACAAAGTATGTCTAATCCCCTCACGTCAACCAGTGTTGGAGACATGGGGATGGGAAAATGAACACAGCAGCAACTTGTTCAATAAAAGGCCATTTCAAGGTTGTGCTAACATAAAACCACAGCTGTCCACAGACCACACATTATAAACAAATCTTTTTTAAAACACAAATTACACAATTGGTTTTTAATATCAGTGTCTGAAATAACTGTATGTGGTTCTATTTTTCTCTAATTTTAGTAATGGGTGGAGTTCAGTTATTAATATAATTAATCTACATGGTAGCATAGTGGAGTAGTCACGATTAATTATGATTAATCGTGATTATAATTGATCACTATTAACTGAAAAAAAATATGCAAAGGTATAACTTAAGTTTTACGTTCACGGAATTGATAGATTTTTGTCATTCTGCATGTTGACAGTGAGTTGAGTGACGTCATTGTCCTCAACAATATGAATCCTTTTACAGTTCATTGTATTTCAAGCTGGATTTGCTTCAATAACACGAAAACGTTTCCCCTGCGGTGCGTTAATAACACGTGTAATAACATGTGTATCGACTATGTATTGATAATAATTACTATGTAAAATAATAATGGTAAAAAAAACTAGATAAGACAGACACTAGTTAACAACGACACACAGCAAGAAGAAATTAAGAAACACGTAAAATTAAAAACTCACTCTGACTGTGATCGACGGCGGATCTTTGTATCTCTGTAGACGTCATCGTTGCTTCTTTATGTTGGAATTTTCATTTCTCTATTTGCTTGTACATAAACGTGCTTCTTATACAGTGCTGCGTGTACGGATAGAACATGTAAACTCTCTCGACTGCTGTTTACTTCGGATGGACAGTGTTCCATAAACTAAACATCTTGAAAATGCGCGATCTGTTCTATTTCTCGTGCCGTTCACAGCGTGAATGTAACAATTTCTACTACTAGCTGCTTGTTTTTATAAGTTTTTTACAATTGGTACTCTTGGCTAAGCTAAAACCTACGTATGTTTAATCGACCGATGCTAGCTGACTCTTTTCTGGTCGCTAAGCAACCACTAGCCGTCAGTGCTAAGCTAACTGGGCAGCTCATTAACAAACAGAGCGATCACATACAAACGCATACATAATAAAGTATTCCATTAACAGAGACATTTGTTGACTTAGTTTCTATTGGTTATTTCCCTCTTTTTCCATGAAGAACAAAAAAAACCGACTAAAGACTACAACTCCATGGCACCTCTGGCTGCCGCGTGACGGTGACAAGTGCCGTAAATGCGCTACCCAGCTAACGCAGTCAAGATGTCAAATGTACGTTTAATAAAATAGCAACAATGTCAGTTTACGTTATGGATTTCGTAAATATAATTTACATTTAAATTTTTTTTTTCAAAAATAAAAAACCAGAACGTTAACAAAACTACAACTACAGGATCCCAGGTCTGCCGTGTTACAGTCACAAGTGTCGCAAACGACAGAGCCTTTAAATAGGCGTGACCACCGGGTTTGCTGCTGCTGCAACTTGAGAGGAGTCCAACTTCGTGTGAACAATGGTGAGTTCCTTTTTTTTATTCGTAGTTTACGTATAAAGTAAAGGAGTTGACCTTTTTTTATTCGTAGTTTACGTGTAAAGTAAAGGAGTTGACGGTAAAGGAGTTAAAACGTCCAGAAGAACAAACTAAGTTTGTTTACGACATACTTCCCACAGTTATGTGCATTGCGGCTCTTCGCGATAGTCTGCCCCACGTTCTATATTCTGTCAGACTACAC
>NC_024318.1:1467422-1479687 GCF_000523025.1 Cynoglossus semilaevis
AGCAAAATTAACCCTTTTTTTGGCTCCTTTTGGTTTTTTTTTTTTTTTTTTTTTTTTGGTATTGTTTCTTTGAACCGAGTGAAAGGTAGTTTGAAGTTCAAATAAGTTAATAATGTACCTGATAAACCAGTTTATCTCGTTTGGTGTAAATCATGTTTGAACAGATTTTTTTAAATTTAATTTGAGAGCGTTATGTTTTTAAGCACAAAGGCAGTAATGTCCTTACGCCCTGTTTGTTCTGAACATTTTAAATGTAGTAATTACTTGATCACACGTGCAAACCAACACTTCAATGCACTGAACTGTTGTTCTTTGTGTTTTCAGTCGGAGCCTATCAGAGTTCTGGTGACCGGTGCTGCTGGGCAGATTGCCTATTCTCTGCTATACAGCATTGCAAAAGGAGATGTATTTGGCAAAGATCAGGTAGTGAATGGCTTTTTTTTCTTCCATCACTTCAGGAAGTGTCACAGCACATGTACAGGATTCTGACAGCAGGCAGCTGTAGATGTCAGTGGGTATTTTTAGTGCCACATGGAGGCATTTTGCAGATTTCCAAGAGGACAATGTTCAATGGTTGGATACCACAGGAGGGGTAACATTTAAGAGTCTTACACCAGTCAGGGAGAAGGATCCTGTGTCAGGTCTTCAGCTAACATTCTCCAGCCACACGATCCATGTGACACGTGTAGCATTCAGTAACGCAGGAGGCGTCGTTCATCGAGCTGCAGTGTTGACAGAACTTAATTATAATGGTGTGATGTGATGTAAGTGCGTTGTTTTCTTCTTCCATCGATCTTCCAGCCAATCATCCTGCTCCTGTTGGACATCACACCAATGTTGACAGTTCTTAATGGTGTGGTCATGGAGCTGCAGGACTGTGCCCTCCCACTGTTGAGAGGTAAACATTTTTTAAAGGGATAGTCAGTTGTTTTTTATCACATATCCCTGCTTTTTCACGTTACCAAGTACTGCTAGAAAAAAAAGGTTGTTGTTGGCTGAATTTGTTTAAGATATTTTAAAAATCTTCTCTGCTTATTACCTTGGCTCATAATATCAATACTAATATAATGCAAAGTGATTAACAGTCCTCATAATGTGTTGATGATACAATAAATTTGTGAAAGAGCAGTAAAACGTTAGCTTCGTTTGCTTCAATTTTGCCAAGTTTTTTTTTTTTATCGTGTTTTTTCAGGTCTTGTCTCTGCAAATATACATATATTTTTTGGCCTTACACACCATAATAACAGCAACACATGCGATTATCCACTTTGCATTTGTGACACAATCATGTCCCATCTTTTAGAAACTACAAAAAAAAAAATGTCCGCCTACTTTCTTTCCTGAAACAGCCAAAGATCAAGTGTCCATCATTCTGCTGTCATATCATTTGTGAGGCCCCATTATGTAACATCTCCATTGTGACCTGGACTATTTTCCTTTGACATGGGGCTTTGTTTGTATAGGGGCTGTGAGAGGCCCCTGAACTTACCAGCTAGCTACACAGACAACACGTCATGCGCCGAGACAAACACGACCAGCTGCTAATGACCGTCACTTCTGGTCACTGCACTGTTCGCAGTGTTGGGATGAAAAGGCCATGAATGAATGTACTGTTTATGAAGACACTGAAGGCACTTTTGTCATTTGTTTTGTATTCCTTTATCCACAGAGATTATTCCCACTGACCAAGAAGAGGTGGCGTTCAAGGACTTGGATGTAGCCATTTTGGTGGGCTCCATGCCCAGGAGAGATGGCATGGAAAGGAAAGACCTGCTCAAGGCCAACGTGAAAATCTTCCAAAGCCAGGGAACGGCTCTTGAGAAGTTCGCAAAAAAGACTGTGAAGGTGACAACAAATACATTTGTCATTTATCATCAGTGGCAGTCCCTACAGGAGGCGCTGTTCACTTTTGAATATTTACACAAAATCATTAAGAGGATTTTCTTTTCTTTTTTAACTCTTAGTTCTTGGTTACTGTTTAAATGTAGTTTAAATCACTGAGTTTTGTAAAACTTTGTTTGACCTTTGGTGTTAAATGTGGTTCTAAAATAAGTTAACTTGTGCATCTTGTTTGTTTTTGTTTTTTTTCAGGTGCTGGTTGTAGGAAATCCTGCCAACACCAACTGTCTGATTGCAGCCAAGTGTGCTCCCTCCATCCCTAAAGAGAACTTCTCCTGCCTCACACGTCTGGACCACAACAGGGCTCGCTCTCAGGTGCATTTCTTCACCTGCCTCTCCTGTTGACTCAAACTCTGTCTTTCTAGATTTATTTTTTATTTTTTCTCCTCATTTTTAGAGAGATTGTGAAATCTGAAATACCTTTTTTTGCCCTGAAGGTGGCAATGCGCTGCGGTGTTCCTGCCACCCAGGTGAAGAACGTAATCATCTGGGGAAACCACTCATCCACCCAGTACCCAGATGTGCACCACTGCCTGGTCAACATCTCTGGTAGTGAGGTGCCCTGCTACGATGCGGTCAAGGACGATGCCTGGCTACAAGGAGACTTCATATCTGTGAGCTGATCGTGTTTATTATGAGTGAAACTAAGAGAGACATTTTGTCGCCGTATGCGGCTCCTGTGTCGGCTGCTCAATAATGAACAACCTACATTATTTATGCAACGATCTTGTCACTGTAGGCGGTTTAGCAGAGAGGCGCCGCAGTCATCAAGGCCAGGAAGTTGTCCAGCGCCATGTCGGCTGCCAAGGCCATCTGTGACCACATGAGAGACATCTGGTCAGGCACCCCTGAGGTAAACCCTGTTTGAAGTGCACACACTTTATCACATGTATGCAAAAATGAAAAATAAGGGGAAACACATTAGAGTCAGAGCAGGCGATCGTTTCCATTTATCTCGTCCAGTCTCCGGATTGTGTTTGTTTCCTGTTTCCTTGTTTTCCTGATGTCCGTAGTTATTTGAAATCATGACCTCGCTTCAGTAGGTCAGGGTCGAGTCCTACGGTACAGGACGGGATGTTATTTTCCTCTGAAATGTGGGTTTCACTTCAGGGCTGTAGACTGTTCAGACTTCAGTGTTCAGTCTGATGACCACGGTGTTGTTGTACGTCTGTGGTTGGTGTTGGAGGTTTGATCTTGATGATTGTATTCCAGACAGGTCAAGTCCTGTTTTTTTTTCTCCTCAGGGAGAATTCACTTCTATGGGAGTTTATTCAACTGGTAATTCGTATGGAGTCCAGAAAGACCTTATCTACTCGTTTCCTGTCCACATCAAGGTAAGATGGGTTTAACCTTGTGTTAGCACCACAGCTAGTTGATTTTTTTTTTTTTAAAGGTGTCAGGTATAATTGTATAATTGTAGACTTTGTCTCCACATGTAAGTGTTAGAAGCAGGAGTTTTAATTATTGTATATGTTCTATTTCAGGTGCTCATGCTAATGCTAATTACTTTCATCCATTTATTGGTTGTAATGCACCCCTGTAGTCAACAACACCAGCATATAACAGACTTTTTATCTAGTAATATGTTGTAGGTTCTACCTTTGCCACTAGAGGTCAGCAGAATGTCATAATTTAAATTGTCTGTTTTTGTCTGTTTTTCTCAGGACAAGTCCTTTAAGATTGTTGACGGCCTCCCCATCAATGATTTCTCCCGGTCCAAGATGGACGCCACGGCCGCAGAGCTGATCGAGGAAAGAGACACAGCTCTGGCTTTCCTGGACTTATGACTAGACGGGGCAGCGCCACCACCAGTGACAGATGACTCCAAGACTCCAGATGCCCGTCTGTGATGAACCACTCCACCAGCCCCATGCATCGAGTGTGTGTGTGTTTGTGTGTTTGCACCTGAGATGAAGAGAGAACAGGTTAATGTTCTGTTGGATTTATACTCGTGTGTTTTGGACGTATACAGGAAGAAGAGAACATGCGCCGCACTTCCACCAATTGTAAGAAATGTACAACATTATAAAAGAGTTATAAACCCAGTAATCACTGTTTCTTTTCTCTTTTTTAGCCAGATGTCTGTTGTTTCTTGCCAAGCCGTTTAAATTGAAACTCTCTGTTGCTGCACATTGTAACGCATGTGTAGAGCTACGAAAACTATGTTGACATCCACGCTGCGCGTGTTATCGTTGTGGGATAAGTGAACAGCAATTTAAGGTCAGAAATATAGTATGTTCTTATATTTACATTTATGTGATTTTAGTGTTAAATCAATAACAAGTCAGTTGTAGTTAAATGTATTCGTCTTGTAAACAATCAGATTAGCTGTGACGTGAAGAGTCTGAATGTGACCTTTTTTTTTAATGACCACATTACCATTATCAAGTAAAGTTTCGAGATAATAGTGCATCGCCAGATCACTGCTGCAAAGTGTCATGGTACAACTTAACCAGGTAGGGGCAGTATTTCCCCGCAGTAAAACAAATACTTTCCATCCATCAGCTGGTCGTATATATTTGACTGAAATTATACATTTTGGAAAAACTAAAATATTTTCCTTTTTTTTTTTGGTTTGAAACTTCATATTAGACTTGCTGATCCAAATAGCTCGTATGATAATGGCTTCATTCAGAGCCGGTGAGTCTGACTTATATGAAAATCAGTGGTAAGTTTGTTGAACCGAACACTGAGTCAGACTTTATAACAAACCAAAAAAAAAAAACGGCCCTTGTATTCGGAGGAAACGGTTTGGCACGTAGCAAAAAGCCATTTGTGGGCAAAAATGCGTCACAGGGAAAAAACGGCATTTTCATTGGTTAGCATCATCACGTGGTCTTCACGTGATATGCCTGACAAAATTAAAGCGTTTTTTAAAACGAACTTTTCGTTTATATATATTTCGTAAATATTGATTTGATTGATTGATTCAAAGATTTCATTTTATTTTGTAATTTTTTGGAAACGGGAAGATTTAATTATGATCAAAGTTTTGTTGAAATGAAAGGGGAAAGAGGTGTATCCCCCGCCTTCCTGACTCGTCCCTGTGGGTTCCTCTGGTTCTTCAGACCCGCCGCAGGAACCAGGACCTGGACCAGGACTAGAACGACCTCATCGTCACTTTCACCAACGTCCTTATTTACACAGTAAGATAAATACGTCAAAGGCTAGCTGATATATTTGACGTTTTACTGCTGAAGGATGTCGCAATGTTGTAGCTCAAGTAGCGCCGTTTGACAGTGTGTGGTTTTTTTAATCATTTACCGTGTTGCGTTCAGGTACACAACGTAACCCATACATAGTGCTGCGTTTAAGTGTTTATCTGGTGAAATGTAACCGTCAGTTACACCAGTCGTGATTCCCCCGGTCGTTGTCGCAGCCTGTCGGTGTGTGAAGTTGTTGTCAGTCCGAAGACAAGTCACTCTGGTTTAATAATCTCGTCAACTTCGCGGCCCCGTCGTTCATTGTGTGTTTAACGAGTGTTTGACTTCTGTGTCACGATATTATTTCATTACACAAAAGCAGAGGGCGAGGAACGTGAAGAAGAAAAAAAAAAGAGAAAAAAAAAATGGCCCGGGGTTGTGTTGTGTCACAACCAGGATCTGTGACGTGGTTGCACGTACACAGGGAGGGTTGGGGAAAGGGAAGGCGGTGACTGACAGCGAGAAAAAGGTTCCTCCTCGTTCACATTCACAGAATAAATGAAGTACGCCGTGGGTGCAGTACGTGTGTGAGTGTGTGTTTGTGTCGGTGAACGGCTGAATGTGCACCTTTGAAATATCCAGGGTAAACAGGATGATCAGTCACTCCCCGTGATCCTCGGCTGTGAGTCGGTTCTTAAAGGACCCGCACCTTTCGACGGAAAGAGTTTCGGGATTATTTATTTTTTAAAGAACTTTTCCTTTTTTTTTCTTTTCTTTTTTTTTCCAAATCTCCGATTCATACGCTAAGAATTTAGCTTTACGTTTGTCCTGGTTTACTTGTTCTACTCACAGCAGCAGCAGAAACATGGCACTTCTGATTCAAGGTAAGTGGTCGCTGTTCAACACTCACCCACTTGAATAAAAAGAAAAAAAAAGTTGACTGTTAAACGTTTGACAGAATTCCTGCGGTCATGTTCTAGAAACGTATTCCAAGGAGCCAGTTTCCGTCTGTGTAATGTTCTGGAATCACATTTTCCCCCCAAGAAATTAGGTCATAGTTTCTTCTCACATCATTATTAAAGGCTCGCAGTGACTCAGTGAAGGTTGGCGAATACTATTAAGACCAAAAAGGTTTGACAGATTTGAACTTGTCAAATCTTTGAAGGTTGACGTTTTGTACCCCAAACTAATCTGTTGAATATTGTTATCATTTCGGAAGAAGATTACAATCCAAGGTAGTCAATGTCACGGATTTGCTACTAAATACAACCTGTCAAAATGATTGATTTGATCACAACGCGTGTCCGTCTCTGCACTCTGACTTACTTTATAGGATTCAGAGGCTGAAGTTAACACATTTTGAAATAGTTGGTTAATGACTGGGAGATAATTAGTTTATCATTTTTAGGGTTGGCTAACTCACTGACTGTTGGAGCCCAAAAGTTCAAATTCTATCTCTTCCTAGATACTGGATGCCATTCCCAGGCTTATCAGATCCATGTTGCTTGTGGTGATGCTGACGTGACAGAACTGTCAGTTATGATGATATATATTTGCCACAAGGTTTCAGTTTAACAGTACATGACCCATTAAGGCACTGCACTGACATGTTCTAAGAAAGAGAAAGCGCTGTTGAAGGTGAAGAGGAACTCTCCACAATAAGAGTTCACAGAGTGTTTTAACTTCAGCTGTGCTGCCTTTGAAGAGGGGGGAAAAATGTTTTTCTATTTTTAGCACAGACATAAATTCAGTCCATTTCTTAAGTTTTTTTTTTTCTACACTGGGAGAGTAGTTTAAATTCAGTCCAACTCTTATAACAGGTGACGGTTAGTCCACACCGTGTGACCTATATGAAAACTGGGCTACATTACTCTTGGCAGTTACCCACCTGGGATGCAGCGATTTCTTCTCCGAGATCATGTAGTCACTGAAAAAAACCCAATAACTTTGTACAGCTCTAAAAAAGTTAAAAAAAAAAAAAAAAACCCAATAAATTTGTACAGCTCTAAAAAAGTGAACCTTCACCGATTTGGCAACAGGTTAGGAGTCAAAGGTTCAGCCCTACACTGCTAGTCTGAAAGAAGGAAATAGTTGTCATTCAAGATTTAGATATAATTAATTTAAACACATTTATTCCCCAACTTGTTAGAGTAGGCCGGGAATGGCAAAATCCAAAGAATTAATGTCAAGAAATGCCACAAATCAACCTTCGTACGAACGTGTGTCCAGTCAGTAAAGTGATGTTTACTGACTCGTCCTCACCCTGCTGCAAACAAGCAAAGGTGGAGGAGGTAGAAACAAAATGAATTCAAACTCTTGAGTCAGACGCTGTACATCTTCAGGGAATGAGGCCTCTGAAAACAGATTTGCATTTTGTTTTGTGTGCGGTGGTGACAGTGAGTGTAACATAACTTTGCTTCAAATTTTCCCCTCAGGACTGAAGAATCCATCACACACCAAAAAGTCACACTGAGTCTGTCAATCACGTTTTCAGTTCTTCGAGTGTCTAATTAGTCCTTTGTTTTTTTTATTGTCACTGCGATATCCACACTTCACACAATCTAACGATGCGTGGTTTAGAACTGGTTTTACAAACTGTAAATGATTGACATTGTTATTTATGGTCGACTTCACCATGGGATGTTTACTGCTCTTGCTCTAGAGTAAGAAGGTCATTGGCTCATGTCCTCCATGTTGCTGTTCTTCATGTTCTCCAGCATCTGTGCTTGACGAGGGATTCGGGGTTAATTGTCCGATCTACTTGTTGAGGTGACTGTGAGCGTAATTTGTTGTTTGTCTCATCGTGTGACTTTTGCAGCAGTCGTGACCGGCTCCAGTCTCCCAACCCCCATCCTTCCCTTGCCTTCTATAGGTATCGTAATGAGGAAACAATATGGCCCAAATAACCTTTAACTATCTTTTAAGACCTCGCTGACATAACAGCTATTCATTTCCTGCTGCTCTGTGTCTGTAGTTGAATGTGTGAGTTCTGGGTCGGGCTTTTAAACTTCTTTTGGTACAACAACAACGACACAAAGACTGTTCCGTTGTTTTCAGATTCACTTGTATAAGATTAAATCTTCTCAGATCGCAGTGAAGTACTGAACGCTGACTTGTATAAGATGAAATCTTCTCAGATCGCAGTGAAGCAACTGAACGCTGAACACACACTAGGAGTTGATCAGATTGAAAATCATTTTTAGCCAAAAAAAAAAAAAACAGCCCACAAACGGTGTGGTGGATTGGATGAACTGTCCACCTTGGTGTTCCGGAGGCTCACAGTGAGAGGGGAAAACATTTCTGTTTTTATCCTCGACCACGGCAGCGTTAAAGCAGACAGAACTCGGAGATGGAAAGAATTGATTTTCCTCATGTTATGTTCATGAACTGATGTTCAGTTTTGGCTGGAGGTGGATGGTGATCCTTCATGGAGTTGAAGGAAGTTTTCATTTTGTTGACACCTTTTTCTGTCTATATATCAAGACTGTGTGTGAAAGGCAGTTCCCAGGAATTAAACAAAGAAGGCCTTTCACTCGGTTTAGCATCTGGTACACATTCAAGTGGAAGACAAATAATCCTCGCACAACATCACAGAGTGTTTGATTTAGAGAAGCAAATGACTAAACAAAGTGAAACCAGGGAGGAAATATGTAAGACATGAAAAGCGGCGAAAGGCATGACTTCGTTTGTGTGACATCCCTTGGAAAACAAATGTGCTAAGAACTTGTCTAATATTTATCTTCTGGCCATAACTATACATACCACCAAAGGAATTGGATTGATTGGTAGTGCTGCTATATGTAAAAAAAAAAAGGGTTAGCTGTGGAGGAGGCTAACGCACATGGTTCCAGTTATTGAGCAAAAGTGGAAAAAGGAGCTGTGTGAAGGTCGAGGACATGTTTCACGTTAGACTCCAGATTTGCTGCAGCTGCGTGACGCTTTTCTCCCATCCTCTGGTCCCTTCAGGTCTGACTAACGGACTGGCCAACGGAGTGATGGCTCAGTTCCAGGAAATGATGCGCCAGCAGCTGGAGACCCTCATGTACACCGAGCTGGAGAAGCTGCTGGACAACACCACTGAGGCCGAGAAAGAGGTACAGATTACACTGACTCACTCTCTTTGTCTCCGGATGACCATCTGGTTGTGATTTAAGGGGATGGTGGGTTCACGCGCAAGTACTTGGCAAACACAGGAGTGACACACTAGAGGCTAGGCGCATGTGTTTTTAAGCAAAACATTTTTGACGCAGAGACCCAGCCAGCTGGGCCTGAGGAGGTTTGTCTTATGTGAACGAAAGGAATTGTGCTTTGGGGCAGAGACTCATCTGTGATGAGAATGATACGCCATGTGTCGTTTATCTTTTCTTTTTTTTAGCTTGAACAAAAGTTTATGTGCATGTTGAGTTCAAGGGACCAGGATTTCTGACCCTACTTTTTGAACGGTCCAGCAGAATTGGACGCTCACGGTTCAGGGTTACGTCATGTTTTCCAGTCGTGTATTGGTCCACGTTGGTAGAGGCAGTGAAAACTGTCACCTCAGTTTCCTGTTTCCCCTTTCCTCAAAGCCTGACCCCATGACCTCTCCACTCCTTGTGCTCAAACAAATTTCACTCTCGTTTTTTTTAGCAGAACGAGAGTTCCATAGGTTAGCGTTTAACACGCCTGCCTCTGAAGCAGAGCGCAGGTAGTCTTGGGTTCGATTCCCAGAGTGACCACATGCTTGGCATCTGGAAAAGGATGGCACCACCATTATTTTATTTTATTTTTTTTATTGTCAGAATTTTACTCTTCAAATCAGGGATAAACAAAACTTGATTCAAAACCAGATTATTTTCTGTCCTCGATGAATAAAATATTTGTCCTTTCAGGTGTACGAGAAAGACTTCGATGGCTTCAAGAACCTTTTCCACAGATTTCTGCAGGTGAAGGGGCCTTCGGTGGAGTGGATCAAGATCAAGAGACCTCCCGAGGACTCGGTGAGTGGATTTCCTGTCTCGGGTGATTAGGTTTACAATTAAAACAGGGGAAAAAAACCAATGAATCCATTATTTTAATAGGTCTTGGTGCGTACGCCTGTTTATAACTCTCTGTGTCTGTCTGTGTGTGTGTGTGGGGGGGGGGTGGTGGAGAGGGACGGGGGCGGCTCTTGCACAACAAGGAGATTAGAATGATTCCAGTCAGGTAACAGTAATGAGGATGTAAGTCGATGTAAAACTCCTTCGTTTACAGAAACAGTTAAGGCTGGTTCATCAAGGAAATTCCGACGCGTTCCGAAGTATCACAGAGCAGAACGATGACGGTGAAATGGATACACTGCAATCAACTGACTGACAGTGTCAGTGTTAGTGTCATTTGGTCGTGCGCTCTCAGCAGTTTCCCTTCGTTTCTGCTGCCTTTGACCAACACCTTGCCCTCCTTATATCTGCAGCTCACTTTACGGTCTGTAAATTCTGCGTGTGCGAATGTGAACTATTCACAGCAGTCAAGCTGGTTGAGCCAGAGAGGAATATTAGGGAAAAAAACAAAAAAAAAAAACAAAACCCTATAGAATTCCACTGATAATGACACCATCCATCATTATTACTAGTAGTAGTATTTTATTATTTTCCCATGATCTTTTTCTTCCTATTGTTATTCTAATTCCTATAAAATATAGTCTCCTAAAATTTTTGAAAACAATTATTATTAAATTATTAATTATTATAAATTAAAAAACAAATATTAAGTTTGGAAAAAAACAACATCTCAACTGTGATATTCTCACACAAACTCTGATTTTGACCTGAAGCCTTTCTGGGGGCTGTTGACTCAGTAACAACAAGGACAGCCCCCCTCCTCCCCCCACTCCTGCTTTTTGTGCTATTCTCATCATGTTACAAAAACAACCGTTTCTGTGACACATCAGTCTCTGAAAAGTCCTCATGAAACTCTGGTCATTTATGATTGATTTTTTTTTTTATTTATTTTTTTCGACTTATCTTTTTTCCCCCTTCTGACTTGTCAATTATTTAATGAATTAATTGAAATAAATGTATTATTTTGACAGGCATACAACAATTGCAGTATTAAATGACTAAACCCTTAGGAGGGAAAAAAAAAAAGACATGTCATCGTCCTGTCTTGTCCTGCTCCCGTCTCCAGTTTCATGGTAAAGAAACTGGAGATTAAAAATTCCTTCAGGGACTGTTTGACCTAGTAATTGGTGGGAAACAATTAAAAAGGTATTTCACCTAAATTTACTCATTTACATTTTCATCCACGAATGAATCAATGAATAGAAAATAGAGGAGCAGTTTTGTTTCTTTTAACGTCTTTAATCCGTCCTCAACATTTACAAATTAGTCAAATTTTAGCTGACATTCAACACATTTTTTGTCACTATGAGGGACCAGTGATTCTTTGTTTTTGTTTTTTTTTTGAGCCACGTGGCACAGGCCTGGTAAATGTCCGTTTGCGTGCAGGTCCGAGTTCTCCCGCTTTCTTTTTTCAAAACATGAGGCTTTGCTGTACGGAGTGAAGCTGCCACAAAATATCGTCCCTCCTCAGGTCAACGTTTGACCTTTAAATCGCATTTCAACAGTCGAGGGGGGAACGAGGGCTGGGAAGTTAGGACCAGTTCTCGTAGACGACCAAGAATACAACAACAACAACAGAAGTCCAAAGTGTCACAGTTGTGGTACAGCCCCAGATATGACACAGTTGATGAAGGAGTGAATTCATTAATGGATCTGAACTCAGTTCATACCTTAGCCAATGATAATCACTAAGGAATTGAGTCAATACGTGATGTCAGTAATGGAGTCTGAGTCTGCAGATTTTTCGTCCGGAGCAGCAGTCGAGTGGAGGGGTTCAGAAATTATGGGATGTACACGGTCATACTTTATGTTAAGTGTGTTTAAAGTAGCTCTGACTTCTAGCATGTACTGCTGTGTCAGTGCAGTGAACACTCACACACACACACACACACACTCACACACACACAAACACGTCCAAATGATCCTGGGTGAAAGTGTTTACAGGCCCAACGAGATTCTCGTACGTCTCAACATCCTCTCAGCTGAATTGAAACTGGAAAAACAGCTTGAAACAAGACAGGATTTCAAAGAATGAACCAAGAATGACTTGGACATTGGATATTTAACTAAATGGAAAAACAGAAACAAAAAAAAAACTGATCCTCCAATTGCAGCGCTCAGCCCCAGAATGAATATATATATATATAT
>NC_024318.1:1479766-1492147 GCF_000523025.1 Cynoglossus semilaevis
TATATATATATGTGTGGAAATATATTAAATAAAAATTAGCTTAATTATATAAATGATTAATAACCAGAGGAAATTATGGCCACGCCGAATAATTAATTTTACAAGGAAATATTTAATGAGCCAAGAGCGTCATGTTGTCATGTGTCATGTTGACAGAATCTCCTCGTGGTGTAAAACGGTGTTTAAACATTCTAACGCTGAGTCACAGGAATGCTGCTCCACCATCTGAGGGACGTACAGCGCGATCCTGGTGTGAATTAAAGGGGTATGGGCGCGGGGTAGACAAACATTTTAATTAGCAGTCAACACCTGTAATTGTCTGGGACTCTTAAACAAACATTTTAATTAGCAGTCAACACCTGTAATTGTCTGGATAAATGTGCGTAATGTCGATGCCGGTGCCAGTGGGTCAGGGTTTCAGAGGTGGATGTGGTGTGGAGATGTGTAGCTGCGCGGCTGCTTTGGCTTCACTTTCATTTCTGCTGTTGCGGTTCACTGCGTTACTCGAAGATAAATGTTTTCCCTGAAAAGGTGTGTGACTTCAGCCTCTGATAAGACATAATAAAAGGAAGGAGTGAAGGTTTCAGTATTACTGATCATGGTGACCTGGCTGACCTTCACAGGTGATATTTTCCCCAACACTTAGCTGAATTCAGGATTATCTATTCAATAAATCAGACTTGGATCTGCCTTCCTGTTCTGCGAATTCAGGATTATCTATTCAATAAATCTGCCTTCCTGTTCTGTTGTCAGTGGTTTCATTCATGTGATTATGAGTGAAACAATTTAACCTTTCACTTTGATGGCAACACTGGTTTAAATATTGCCGAGGATGCAGAAAGGCCGGTTTGAGGAGGTGTGTTCTAAGGTGTTCTCCCAAGCACATTGGTGTAAGCTTGATGAAGGGCGTTCCATTGTCGAGGACAAGCAGCACCGGTCCCTGTTGTTCACAGTGTGGAGCCTGGAGGCTGGAATGGAGAGGAGGTGGCCGTGATGAGCACTCTGAACAACATGGTATGTAGGGCTGAACGGTAACGTGTGGTGCTGGGATTCATGGTGGTCAGCTGTGTCACGGGAAGCTTTTAGTCCAAGGTTAGAAAAAAAAAAGGGAACTTTTAGCCATCGTTGAGTGACATCGTCATCGACGCTGTTTGACCTACAACAACTGAGGTTCTGAGGTTTGAGTTTTCTCTGCAGTGACTCCAGTGTGAATTTTTGTCAGATTTCGCCACAGGGTGTTAAATGATTGGTAGTGTTTTAAGTTTGATGATGTTGTGTGCGTTCTTCTTAACAAATTAGCCTGAAGCCACAGTGAGAAAATGAAACTGTTGTTTGTGTGTAGTAATGAAAGTACTCTCTGACCACGATACTTTCATCTGCCTTATTTACTCTTCCTGTTGATGTCGCACAGCTGCACACAGCTGAACGCATGACATGACAGATCGAGTGGTCCGTCACAGCGAGTGACTCTCGTGGTTGGTGTGAATGAGTGTTTTACACACACACACACACACACACATAATGTGTCAATATGCCAACAACAACAAAAAAAACAACTCATTCCTGGGCTTTCGTGTTTGCCTTCAAACACCTTATTTACTTTAAAAAAATAATTGTTTAAAACCGTCAACTGTTTGTCCAAGGATTTAGTAAAAAAAAAAAAAAAAAAAAAAATTACAATTGCACGTACAGATGTCAAAACGAGGAGTGACTGAGGTGCTTTCATTCCAAATTAAAAGTTTGGAATGTAAGTTAAAGCAGGGCGAGGTTAACGATGACGGTAATGACAGTAAAGTGCCGTGCTTTTGTTTTCATGTGTGTGTGTTTGTTTTTTTTGTTTCTTTTTTTGCCCGAACATGAAACACGTTGGAGAGAAGTCCCTGCTTTTTTTTGCCCGAACTTGAAACACGTTGGAGAGAAGTCCCTGCATCGTTGGGACGCTGCGGCTGCGGTTTTTCATACGTCATCCATAGAAAAAAAACCTCACAGTATCTTTTCTTTATGTCTTTTTTTCTCCTTGTGCGTCGTTTCTGCCCCAACGTTTCACCCTCTGTTACTGATCAGCCTTTCAGCTGAGCTCCTCTTTTCTCTTCATTCAAACCACATTGACCAGAACATATTTTGTTGTGAAACTTCATTATTTGCCACATGCAAAAACTACAATAACGTTCACTCGGACACTCTTTTCCAGCCACTACATTTTTAAACAAAAATCTCTTTCTCTCTTCAATCAGTTCATCATTGACGAAAGATGAAAAATAAAACTGCAGCCAGCCTTTAAACTTTTCAAAAACCAATTTATACATGTAATACACAGACATATATATTTATATATATATGTTTTTATGTATGTTTTTTTGTTATTCCAACCCGTGGACCTTCTCTGGAGTCCTGATCAACATCTTAACCGGTGAAATGTGTATCATAACATCTCTGTTCTTTGTCTCTCCTCCAGATTCAACCGTATGAAAAGATCGCAGCGCGGGGTCTGCCCGACAACATGGCCGAGTCCCTGAACAAGTTGGTGGTGGTGAAGTTGAACGGAGGCCTCGGCACCAGCATGGGATGCAAGGGTCCCAAGAGTCTGATCAGTGTCCGGAATGAGAACACCTTCCTGGACCTCACGGTGCAGCAGATAGAGGTACCTGAACCACGGGTTGACTTAGTTTACAGCTTCAGAATTTAGTTTCAGATTATGCTTTTCATGAATGACGTCTTTGACGGATTTCTGTAGCTTTACTGGAAGCTCAACACAAGGTCAAAGGCTGTGACATTTTTATTTTATCAATCAAATATTGTGTAATTATCAACGTAGGCAGAGGAAAAACCCACAAAAAACCCCACATTAGTTAGTCATCAGAAATCCTGAGAGGACTAACTCTGTCTGTAATGATGACATGTTTGTTGTGATGATCCCACGGAGAAATTTCACCCTCCTGCATTCCTTCGCTTCATGACTATTATATCCAGTTTGTTTCGAAGGTGTTGCCCAGAGGAAGGGTTATCAAGTGACAAGAAACACGATTCTGGACAAAATGTCTCTGTCTGTCCAAGGGCTGTTATATACATGTATATACATATACATGTATTTATATATATGTGTGTGTGTATATATATATATATACACATATATATATATAGTTATTATTATTATTATTTATTCTCAGCTCTGTATTGAGTTGGGATTGTATTTCATTGGTGTAATTTAAGGTGTAATGTAAGCTTTAGACCAGTGGTGCTATGAATCACCCTGTTAGAGATACACGTGCAGGTCACGACAACTCCACTGTGAACTCTGTAAACAAGGCTCCAGACAAACCTGGGCTGGAGTTACTACTGATCTTAAACGTTTCCACCCCGGTCACTTCAAAGTGACTGAACGTCATTAGTGTGAGACAGCACCAAGCTGGTATGATTGCATTCCTGACATCTTTTTTTAGCTTTGACCCTACATTCAAACGTTAGGCCGCGTCACAGCATTGTAGCAGAAGAGGAATCGGTGCCAGAACTCAGCAGCAGCAGCTTCTAAACAAACAGAAAGGATTAATGGTAGGGATTAATCAACGCTATAAATTAAATAAAAGTTTTATTACTACTAACAAAAGATAATTAGCGTAAATTTACTGCAAATAATAAAGGCTAAACATCTGCCTGAGAGCTTAGCTGCTCAGGCATGACTTCTGTAAAAAAAAAAAAAATTATAAGAGCAAATAGAGACTCAGAGTTGTTGTGTCTTTCTTCAGTTCCTGTCAGTGTACAGTGGCAGCTCTGTGTTCAACTAAACAGGCCCAGGTTTCCCACTAAGTAAAACTAGGTCATATTTCCCGACAGGTACTTTTTGTGACATTTCTGTTCTGGTTCGTCGCCTTGTGATGTTTGTAATGATGTAAAAAAATGACATAAAATCCATTCACAACAGAATGCGAGACAAAGGTCCAAATGCAGTACGGTCAACGTTCGTGTCGTGTCAAAGCCAGTTTGCTTTGATCTCCTGATGTGAGACAAATGTTCCATTTTCTCGCACTCTAATCAGAGAGAGTTGTTTTTTTTTTGTTGTTTTTTTTATTGGAAAGTACCAGCAACAGAAAGGGCCAGAGAAAATGTGTTGGTCAGATGATTTCATGGCGGACAGCTGCCGCCCACTTACTCATACAACAGGCTACTATGACTTCATGAATGTAAGGCACCAGGGCAGAGACATACACAGACTTGTATTTTTATTTATTTTTTTAAGCGAAGAGTGCTTCTGAAAGGAGTCCAGTGTGACACCGTGGGGGAGTAGTCTCAGTGAAAGGGGATCTGTTGGTGTGCAGGTCCGTGGGGTTGGCAGGGATACAGTGACGGCTGTGTGCTGCAGGGCAGAAGTGTGCCTCATACCTGACCATAGCCCTAAACCCCCAGATCCCGGGGACTGTAGTCCTCCTGTCAACGGTAGAACTGATCCCGCTCTGTGCGTTGGCCAGGGTTGAAGACGGTAAACAGTAAACCAGCAGCATTTCCAAGCTGACACATTCAGCTTTAGCACCGTTAAATTATAGGGTTGAGGTGTCTGTGCGGGTGTGAGTCACATTAGAGGAAGTGAGAGATACAATGAGAGCACCGGTGATGCCAAGGGTTTGGTTTTTTAATTATAGTGTAATTGAATTTAATTGGGTGTGTATGTGCGTCTGTGGGCGTGTGCTACGTTATACAATTGCCACACATTACATTACATTACATTAAACATTACACTGTAGTGTCCAACACTGGGGACTAACTCCTCTCAGGGTCCCTATCTCCTCCCACACACTTACAGTCAGGGTGGACTTCCGATATTGACACAGTTTTACCAAATCCCCCCCCCCCCGCTGTCCAAAGATCCCGCAGTAAAATGTCCTCCAGCTGGAGTCGGACAAAAGACGTGGTACCGTATCTTCCAGTGTTTTGTTTTTTTTTTCCTGAAACTCCCTTCTGAATTTTCTTTTCCGTGTTGACCCTGGCTGAAGGCTGACTTTGAGAGACACCGGAAAGAGCACCTGGTATTAACACCTGGTAGATACTGAAATATGGACAAAGAGAATCACAGAGAATTGACAGAAAGATACATATGTAAAAGTAAAAGAATGTAAGTCTCCACGACCTGAACCTTCCTGCAGGTGGTGAGTCCACTTGAAGGTACCAACCGCCCTAACCGGGATTCAATCTTGCCCAGGAGGTGAACCCTGGGTTCCACACCAATGACACCAAGCACCACTTTATGTAAAGTAGTACTAACAAAACACATCGACAACTCGTTCGTTTTGATCGACAGTAGATATACAGACCAGCAGAGAAACCGGACCTGAGCTGCGGTGAAACCATTGTCAAACAAACTTTCACTAACGCTGCAGTGAGGTGACAAGTTTTGTTTTTTTTCAATCATGTCACGTCAATCTTCTTCAAACGTCTGGTTTTCACAGGAGCCAAGGCTCAACATTTCTCTATCAATTCCTTTTGAAAACAAACCTGAACTCCAGCCCAGTTTTGAATCCACTGAGTTCATGCTATTCTTAGAATAAGAAAGTAAGAAAGAATGCTCTCAATGCAGTCGGCCAATGTGTTATTAAACGGAGCATGTTTTCAAAGTCGTCACATGACATCTGTCATGGGGAAAAACACACACACACCAAAGATGACAATAGACAAGCAACCAGTTTTGTCTGGGTGTTATTTGTCGGGGGCGTTTTTGACAATGTAGTGAAGAAGAAATGAACATACAGTTCTCCAGGCGACCGCCGTTCACTGGTGCTATTATTATTATTATTATTATTATTAACCAGCCATATTCCCATATGTTTTATGACCTTGTTCCTTTTACTTTATGTGTGTTGTTCATTAAGAATGAACTGCGTAAAAATGCAGGGAACACATGTTGAGTAGAACAATAAATCCAGAGAACATCGAGGCACGGGCCAAACATCGGCGCTCCAGATGTTGAACCAACAATGCTGCAGCTATCGATTTTATTTTTTAAATTAATGATTCTGTGAATTATTTTCTATTTTTAAACAGAAACACAGTCGGCAGCGGTTGTATTTTAATAAAGTTTCTAGAACTAGGGGTGTGTATTGGCAAGAATCTTGTGACTTCTCCTCTTCACCAGGCCTGTATTTTTTTTCCAACCCAGAAATGAAACAAAATATTCTGGTACTACAGGCATGACGATAAATTGATTTTTTTTTTTTTTTTTACAATTTAATTGTAGTAAAACCATCAGTAACAGGGGATCAACATTTGTAATCTTATATAAATAAATAAATAAAACATATATGTGAATTGAAATATCACAATATTTCTGTAGTATCTATAGTAATTGGTGCAGTATATCTGTATTTAACAAAGTAATTGTTTTATAATAGTCTACTGCAGCACAATGGAGTGAATTTTGAATTCCATCGACATAGTTACGTTGTTATGGACATAATCCCTTTAATATTGCTGTTCTAAACTACCACAATAGTAAATATAATTGAAGTGGCAGCGTGTTGGATTCATTACAGAGATCAAGGTGCCGTGGAGTTAGGCGGTAGTTGTTTTATTGTCTGAATAGCAGGTGTGGTTTGGGGCAGAGCCACATTGTTGTTCGTTTAGAAACGGGTGCAGGGCAAACAGGTCATCATATTGAAAAAAATCAAAGTGCATGTGTAGCATCCTCATCCAGTCAGTCATTTACTCTTGCCCTTGTCCCTGTTTCTTTTGTAATGTCCCACAGCACCTGAACAAGACGTACAACACAGACGTCCCCCTGGTCCTCATGAACTCTTTCAACACAGACGAAGATACAAAGAAGACACTGCAGAAGTACACACACCACCGTGTCAAGATACACACTTTCAACCAGAGCAGGTGAGGAGCAAATACAAAAACAAATAGAAATGAAAAACAAGTTCGTCCGTCACAGAAGATACACAATATCACAGTTTCACTGAATCAAATTCTCAAGAACCTTCTAGATGAAAAAATTCCAACATTTTTAAAAATAGAACCTTCTAGATGAAAAAATTCCAACTTTTTTTTAAAAAAAAGTAACAAAACAAATCCAAAAAAGTGAATCTAGACATTTTTGTTTACTTTTTTCATTTTAAAGATAATCCGGCGATATTTCAAAATAATTCATCTGACGCAATACAAACGAATAAAGTCTAAAATCTCTTATTTTGAAAATCCACTGAGCCTGAGAACAATATCAATTTCCGCCAGCTTCATAGCTGTATAAACAGTCAAAATGAGCGCCATTTATCGCTATCGAATGTTCTTCTCGCTTCCCCATGACGGCCCAGTGTTCCATCCAGCGTCTTATACAGATATACATCTTGTACAGAATATGGTCGGCCTCCGCTAGAGTAGGCCCATACTTGTTGCTTTATATTAGAAGGAGTTACGACCAAGGAGTTACGACACTAGCGGTCCGCGCTATGCTACTAACTGGTGGCGGCCGACGTGTCGTTGATACAAAAAATGTTGGAGCCCACCGTTCTAGAGCTGGGATAAGTTGATGGACGATAAAATTATGGGATATGATGGTAAAAGTTAATTTAGTTAAGTTAATCTGATTAATTTCACAATTTAATTATGTATTAAATCCGACAGCTCGAATCGCGATATTCACGGTCTTTTGTTGTAGTCGTTAATGGACTTCATCTTCATGCACTTGTCTTAGAGTTTTTACAGATTCACAGTTTTATTCACAGGGAGATGGCGTGAGAATGTCATGTGTTTATATTTTGTCCCTGGTTTCCAGGTGATAAATCAGCGTTATTTGACAGCCTCGCGTTTCTTTAATTTAGACACACAAAAAGTTTTGTAATCTTAGAAGTAGTGTGTCTTAAATAATAATCGTCAGCGGTGAATAATCCACGTCAGCAACCCAACCTCTGAGGAACTGATGAACAAAGAAAATATTTTTGCCCGACTGAAAAGGCATTTTTGTGAGGTCAGCCTTGGGTTTCACGATGAGAGAGATTTAAACCGGTTTAAAGGGCGTGAGCCAGCATCCTCCCAGAATAGTCAGCTTTCATAATTCTTCAGTTTGAATCAGTCATTGTGTTTCTATTGTGCAGCCCGTGATTCCTCCTTCACTGGACCGCATGCCAGCCTTTGATGTGCCAACAACTCCTCCAACACACACACACACACACATGCGCTGCTTCTGATGACGTCGTATGTGAGGTCAATGTGACAGTGATGAGTTAAACGTGGGCATTAACTCTGCCTCACCTGCTCCTTTCAAACACATCTTGAATAGAATTCCTGTCATGCGTCCTTGTAAAATAATTATTATAAAACCGAAGATCTATTTACTTTTAATTTTGTAGTTATTATGTGATTCATACACTATTAGTTGTAATTCAATACCTACTAAGTTCGTAGAGCCGGAATATCCCATTACCCTTAGCTTTATTGTAAACGCCATCGTTACAAATCAACCTCCTCGTGTCAAGCGTCTTTCCGGAAAATATTTAACTGACTTTGTGGTCAACTATTTTACAATGTGATTTTATGTATTTATTTTTTCCGTCTTCTTTCGTACAGGTACCCCCGCATTAACAAGGAGTCCCTCCTCCCCATGGCCACAAACCTGAGCACAAGCGGCCATAACACAGAGGGCTGGTACCCTCCAGGCCACGGCGACATCTACGCCAGCTTCTACAACTCCGGCCTGTTGGATCAGCTGATCAAACAGGGGAAGGAGTACATCTTTGTGTCCAACATCGACAACCTGGGGGCTACTGTCGACCTCAACATCCTGCACCACCTGACCAGCCAGCCCAACGGCAAGCGATGCGAGTTCATCATGGAGGTGACGGACAAGACGCGCGCTGATGTGAAGGTACAGTACGTCAGACCGCAAACGTTTGTAGTACACAGATGAAAAAAAAAGGCAGAGTTAATGTTTCGGGCGTGGGTTTCTAGGGTGGCACTCTGATCCAGTACGACGGAAAACTGCGACTGCTGGAAATCGCCCAGGTCCCCAAGGCACACGTGGACGAATTCAAATCAGTGTCAAAGTTCAAAATCTTCAACACCAACAACCTGTGGATCTCTCTGGCTGCAATCAAGAGGCTGCAGGAACAGAAGGCCATGGACTTGGAGATTATAGTCAACCCCAAGGTGGGTGGAAATGTACACGTGATTACCCCTGTGTGATGTTTGGATGTTTTTTCAATGTGTGCTCGGGTTTTCTCCCGTCCAGTCTCCATATATATGTATATATAAAGTAGTACACAGATTTATATATATATATATACACACATATATATATATGTATATATATATATAGTATATATACACACACACATATATATATGTATGTATATATATATGTATGTATATATATGTGGATATATGTATATATGTGTATATATATGTATGTGTGTATATATTTTATATATATAAATAGGATTATTTGATATATATATAGATATGGTTGAGGTAGATACTACTCCTTGTGCAGTCATGAAGTTTATATACACGGTTTCTCTTCACCAGCCGCAGCTCAGTCGACATTTTATTGAGCTGTTAAAAACCCATTCATGGTGCCGTGCGTTTGTAACATAGGATAAGTCCTATCAGCCCATATCTGATGAGGACTGGGTCCAGAGTCCGGACTTTGATAAGCCCTGGAAAATAATGACTAATGAATAATTTAATGCGGTATTTTCAGTTTCACAATAACGTTCGTGCGAAAAAGCAGAGCGGAGATTAAATGATCAGGACGCTGTGTTCAGGGTTCACAGATCTGCAGCAGGTGAAGTCACATTGGCAGCTGCCCATAAAATCTAAACCCAACGACTTATGCTCTGACGACAATCATATGGCTCTGACTGCCAGAGTCACTCAGCAGTAAATTTCCACTCTTATATAACCAATAACTGTGGCCTTTAGTTTGTGTGTGTGTCATTCGTGAAGTCAAAAGTCCAGCTTCCTCATCAGACCAAAGACTGTTCTCTAACACACCTGAGTAGAACAAAAACAAGGTGGTCCCTGTTGCATAACATCTGGTTGGAGTTCTAGATTACACCTGACTCGGGTATCTGTGTCAGGTCTTTGGACAGACAGACAGACAGATCGATTCACATGTTGTCACGTACATGTTTTTGTCGGCGCTGGCTCTGATTGGTTCACTGGAGACAAGGTGAACATGTGAACTGTTTTTTCCTTTGGCTCAACATTGTGTGAAATAATTCAACAAACAGGCAAACAAAGCCTCTGATTGTTTACTGTATGGGTGTGCTACCTGCCTATTCAAACAGTGGCCTGAGGGCCCGATGTGGCCCAGACCGAGCTTCATAATGGCCCAGTCTGTGGTTATTTGAAAAATGTAGAGAGAAACATTTATGATTTTTCTTCCCGATTTATTAAAAAAAAAAAAAAAATTAAAGGATTAATTTACTCTGTTTTTGTTGTTTGCTCGATCAGACCCTGGATGGTGGACAGAACGTCATCCAGCTGGAGACGGCGGTCGGAGCCGCAATCAAATGTTTCGACAACGCCCTGGGAATAAATGTACCTCGCAGCCGATTCCTGCCTGTGAAGACCACGTCAGACCTGCTGCTGGTCATGTCCAACCTGTACAGCCTGGAGGCGGGCTCTCTCACCATGAGCCCGAAGAGAGAGTTTCCTACAACGCCTCACGTCAAACTCGGCAGCTCCTTCACCAAGGTACAAAAAAATCTGGGTTTTTTTTATTTATTTTGTTTCTTGAAAAGAATATTGAAACACGTGCACATGATGAACAGGTTCAGGAGTACCTGATGCGATTCGAGAGCATTCCTGACATGTTAGAGCTGGACCACCTGACCGTGTCTGGAGATGTCACGTTTGGGAAAAACGTTTCACTCAAGGTAAACCACGTCTGACCACTCCTACAGTACCAGCTTCAACAACAGAGTTGATTTAAGGAAAATAATCCAACATAATCTGGTGTGTCAAAATGAGGTTTTTTTTAATTTTTTATTTCCGATTACAATAATCCCACCCTCACTCCCACCTGTGCCTGTCTTTACTTTGCTATCATGTATGATCCAAAAGCTACCAATAGCTGCTCATTTAGCACAGCGCTACCTGAACTGCAGTTACACGATGTAAACCAGGGGTGTCAAACATAAGGCCCGTGGGCCCGCTAGAGGGTTCAATGTGGCCTGCTTGATGAATTCTGAAAGGGAAAAAAATACACTTTTTTTTCCAAGTGATATTAAATTAAATAAGATTATTCTCTAATATACCTGAACTTATAACTAAAACCATAGACTTACTGTTAGTTATAGTTAATTATGTTGTGATTGAACAGTTCTGTCCCACTTGACATCTGACCTGGTCGTATGTGACTCCTGAAACAAAAAGGGTTCGACGGCCCTGATGTAAACAGTTAGAGGTATAGAAACGTGTTGTCATCTATAACAGTCCACTAGGGGGAGACAGTCAGTGAGGCTGTACAACTTTGGTTAGTTCACATATGAACATCATCAAGTCATGTTGAGGTAACAAAGTTGACTACCAACCCAGGTCCGTTCTTGACTCTTGACATCTTGACATCTTCTCCTGGACCTGACTCTGGATCAGTCCAGGGTCCAGTGTCCTGCCAGTTTTGACCAGCTAGGATTGGATACAGTCGCACTTTTGAACATCACGATCATCTTTGTCCTCTTCTTCTTCTTCTTCTTCGTCCTCACAGGGCACCGTCATCATCATCGCCAACCATGGAGACCGCATCGACATTCCCGCCGGCTCCATGTTGGAGAACAAGATAGTGTCCGGCAACCTGCGCATTCTGGACCACTGAGGCCTTTCTGCCCCCCCTGCCTCCCCTCACACCAATCATTATGTGATTTAGTTGGCTTTATCCCAGTCATGTGACCTTGTTTGTTTGCCTGACATCATCTGATTGTGAGATGTGTGTGTGTGTGCGTGCATGTGTGTGAGTGTGCATGTGTGTGGGCATCTGTATGTTTGTGTCATCATACAGAGGTAGTTTACAGGGTTGTTGGGAGTACATTACTGCCCCCTACAGGCTCTTTAATAATTCCATGTGTTTGTGTGTCATATAATGATATGAATGAGAGGATCCTTGGTATTGCCTTCCATCATGACCTACGATCGTGACGTAATTAACTCCAAAAAATTCAGATGTTTTTTGCCTATTTTCTAATCAAATGAAGGGGAAAAAAAGTAAAAAATATTTTAATGAACACAGGCTGCAGCAGCAGTTCAATTATGGTTCCTCCAGCTGCAACACTTCACCCTGGGGAACATGGTTCTTCAGAGCAGCAGAGAACGTAGAACCTGAGGAAACAAAGCCCCGGAACCGAGCTGAGCACCGTGGATTTACCACAACACGGTACCAGGATCGGTTCCTGCCCAGTT
>NC_024318.1:1492832-1497347 GCF_000523025.1 Cynoglossus semilaevis
CAGGTCCACCCTGTACAGCCTGGAGGCGGGCTCTCTCACCATGAGCCCGAAGAGAGAGTTTCCTACAACGCCTCACGTCAAACTCGGCAGCTCCTTCACCAAGGTACAAAAAAATCTGGTTTTTTTTATTTTTTTATTTTGTTTCTTGAAAAGAATATTGAAACACGTGCACATGATGAACAGGTTCAGGAGTACCTGATGCGATTCGAGAGCATTCCTGACATGTTAGAGCTGGACCACCTGACCGTGTCTGGAGATGTCACGTTTGGGAAAAACGTTTCACTCAAGGTAAACCACGTCTGACCACTCCTACAGTACCAGCTTCAACAACAGAGTTGATTTAAGGAAAATAATCCAACATAATCTGGTGTGTCAAAATGAGGTTTTTTTTAATTTTTTATTTCCGATTACAATAATCCCACCCTCACTCCCACCTGTGCCTGTCTTTACTTTGCTATCATGTATGATCCAAAAGCTACCAATAGCTGCTCATTTAGCACAGCGCTACCTGAACTGCAGTTACACGATGTAAACCAGGGGTGTCAAACATAAGGCCCGTGGGCCCGCTAGAGGGTTCAATGTGGCCTGCTTGATGAATTCTGAAAGGGAAAAAAATACACTTTTTTTTCCAAGTGATATTAAATTAAATAAGATTATTCTCTAATATACCTGAACTTATAACTAAAACCATAGACTTACTGTTAGTTATAGTTAATTATGTTGTGATTGAACAGTTCTGTCCCACTTGACATCTGACCTGGTCGTATGTGACTCCTGAAACAAAAAGGGTTCGACGGCCCTGATGTAAACAGTTAGAGGTAATGTGACCCCTGAAAGGGTTCGACACCCCTGATGTAAACAGTTAGAGGTATTAGAAACGTGTTGTCATCTATAACAGTCCACTAGGGGGAGACAGTCAGTGAGGCTGTACAACTTTGGTTAGTTCACATATGAACATCATCAAGTCATGTTGAGGTAACAAAGTTGACTACCAACCCAGGTCCGTTCTTGACTCTTGACATGTTCTTCTTCTGGACCTGACTCTGGATCAGTCCAGGGTCCAGTGTCCTGCCAGTTTTGACCAGCTAGGATTGGATACAGTCGCACTTTTGAACATCACGATCATCTTTGTCCTCTTCTTCTTCTTCTTCTTCGTCCTCACAGGGCACCGTCATCATCATCGCCAACCATGGAGACCGCATCGACATTCCCGCCGGCTCCATGTTGGAGAACAAGATAGTGTCCGGCAACCTGCGCATTCTCCTCTACTGAGGCCTTTCTGCCCCCCCTGCCTCCCCTCACACCAATCATTATGTGATTTAGTTGGCTTTATCCCAGTCATGTGACCTTGTTTGTTTGCCTGACATCATCTGATTGTGAGATGTGTGTGTGTGTGCGTGCATGTGTGTGAGTGTGCATGTGTGTGGGCATCTGTATGTTTGTGTCATCATACAGAGGTAGTTTACAGGGTTGTTGGGAGTACATTACTGCCCCCTACAGGCTCTTTAATAATTCCATGTGTTTGTGTGTCATATAATGATATGAATGAGAGGATCCTTGGTATTGCCTTCCATCATGACCTACGATCGTGACGTAATTAACTCCAAAAAATTCAGATGTTTTTTGCCTATTTTCTAATCAAATGAAGGGGAAAAAAAGTAAAAAATATTTTAATGAACACAGGCTGCAGCAGCAGTTCAATTATGGTTCCTCCAGCTGCAACACTTCACCCTGGGGAACATGGTTCTTCAGAGCAGCAGAGAACGTAGAACCTGAGGAAACAAAGCCCCGGAACCGAGCTGAGCACCGTGGATTTACCACAACACGGTACCAGGATCGGTTCCTGCCCAGTTCATAATCTTGATTTGGCTGCGTGTCCTTCAGATCAGCTTTTATGAATCAGTACAGTTTTATTGGTGATAACGAACGACATCAAAGAAGGTCAACAACAGCATCAAAGACCTATCACTTTTTCTGCTAAACAATCTAGGGTTTGAGGCCCTGATCTGCACCAAAAGACTTGAAATGATGTCCCAAAGTAAAAACATCAACATTTTTCTTCTTCTTCTTTTTCTAATGGGAAAGTTGGCTCTGGGTGTCGGTTGTACTTGTATTAAACCCCAACACGCCTGCAGCACTTGACCGGACCCACATATAGAGGGCGCCCGTTTTTCATGTACAGTCTGACGGTTAGACTCAAGATGCATCTGTGGAACCATGTAGAAAAAAAACCAAACAAACCCTGGAGTGAAGTGTGTGCTGGAGGGTGAACTGTAACGTACTTTTCCTGAAACGGTAATATTACTGTAACTTGAACATCCAATGGTAGACACCGGAGAAATCACATGGACCTGGTACATGGTGATAACCGGTGGCTTTGTTGACAAATTTGGCGGGACTGTGAATAGGAGCTGACAACTGACGGTCTGTCTGTTCTGCCCTGACGTTTGAATATTGTCATAGTTTAAGTAAGAGTTTAAATGTACAGCCTCACTGTATGGGAGATTATAAAATATAAATAATAATAATAATATTTTGTTTACTTAAGTACGTTTGCTTCATGTTCTTTTAAAAAAAAATCACGTGCCTCCGCTGCGGTGTCAGACCACGCCTCTTCCTGTTCCTGTTTCAGTTCCACCCCGTCTTTCGTCCCCCTTCACCTTCTTAAAAAAACCACGATGAAGTGAAGTGTGAGAATACTTGACAAGGGTCCAAGAGACACGCGTGGACCAGGAACCTGAAAGCAATAAGTGTTGATCTGTGACAGTTGACCAGGTTTCCGCCGCCACAGGGCGAAAATAAAGTGCAATATGAAATCCTGATCGAGCGACGCGTCTCGTGTCTGTTTGTGCCGCTAAATTATTATAATTATAGTAATTATTGTTATTTGTAGTAGCATTCGAGCTAGTTTTTTTTTTCTTTAGCTTATTCGATCTTGCCGAATATTTACAGAATGTTGTACTTACTGGTTCTTAAGGTTGCTGCAATGTGAAAGGGCTCACCACTAGATGTCAGCATTTCCACCCAGCTAACACCTATTATCGACGATATTCAAGATCAAGAAATATAGATATTTATCCAGCTAACACCTATTATCGACGATATTTACAACGATAGTAGCAGTAATCGTTAGTTCCAAGTTCTTCTGGAGCCGAAAACAAAACATTTTAACACTTTTTAATAATGAGACTTTTAATGGTTGTTGCCATGGCAACGGGCGAGTGTAAACAGCGGCGCCAGTATTTGATGACAAACACATTACGGGCCCTGTGGCGTCTGTGGAGTTATTTCACTGGCTTCACGTCACACTGGGATCTCATTATTACCCACGGAGCTCAGCGCTGTCAGGGTGTAAATGAAGTGGTTCGTGTCTCTGTGCTGAAACACCAGGCTCAGAAAACAGATCATTAGAGGAAGAGAGGGAATTTAACCGAGTTCTTTCTCTCCATCGAGTTGACAAAATGTTCCAGGTTAATCCATTAATTGATGGATGTGATTGATCAGGTTCATTTTCAACACGAAATAAATCTTTAGCTCGTGAATTGTCTCGTGTACATATTTTATAGTACAGTACTGATTTTAAGTCACTTTCTGGTTTGCTGTACCTTTAAGAGACTGAACGATATCGCTGTATAAATGCAGCTCTTTGTCCATTCACTTCTGTCAAGTTTGCTTTGCTAAAACCACATTTTAATCATCTCCAAAAAAAATATAAAAAAATGTTTGTGGCGTCTTGTAAATTCCTGTCACAGAACTCACAGGAAACCAAATGCACATGGGGGGAAAAACACGAAGAGAGAAGCTGCCAGGGCATCGCGTTGTTCTGACAAAGGAATTCTCTGATCAGTGATGAGGTTTAGTGGTATCAGTGGATTTTTGAAAATCCTGAGGCTAAGACTGGAGGAAAATGTTCCATGGGAACTCGGGATCTGTGGAATTTTGGCCAAATAAATTGAGGTTTGTTAGTGTGTGCGTGTGTCACTTCTTCTGTAGGTCTGAATGATCAGTGAGTCATCAGGTGGGGGTCGGTGCTGCTTTGTGCAAAAACACTCGTAAAGCATCAGGGATAATAGACTCTTGATGAGGCAATTTAATGACACACACACACCGACACAGACATGTTGTCAAATCAAATCACAATTTACCCCATCTAGATTAATCTAATCTAATCTAATCTAATCTAATTTAATCTAATTTAATACCAGGGACAGCTGTGTTAATCGGTGCATTATAATAACCACCAGGATATCAAATTATAAAAGGTAATTCTTTTTATTTGTGACTTTGGAAAACACGTCAAAACTGTTTAGTAAAGTGGTTCTCCCTATATTGACCACTAGATGTCAGTATAATTCCGTCCTTGGTCTGGAGGGGCTTGCCGTAATGTTACACGAATGTTTCTACTGCAAAGACAAATAATAATAATAATAATAATAATAATAATAATAATAATAATAATAATAATAATAATAATAATAATAATAATAATAATAATAATAATAATAATAATAATAA
>NC_024318.1:1497542-1501136 GCF_000523025.1 Cynoglossus semilaevis
GGAGGAGATGAGGGAGGGCAGTTGAGGCGCTCCTCCTGTCTCCTCCAGTCATCCTCTCCTCCCTTCACTTCTGTGTGGCGTTTGAACACAGTCAGGCGCAGGGACGTGGAAGAAGCCGGCCCGAGGAAAATAAAAATAAAAATGAATTAACCAGAACCAGGAACAGCGAGGAATGATACAGAGAGAGAGCGGAACCGCCGACACCTGGACCCGCAGTCCTGACCTGGAGGTTTCTGGTACCGAACATTTGGAATTTTTTTGCTGATTTCTGTCGCAGTCAGGGGCAGAAACCCCCTCACCTGGTGAAGACCTCGGCTAAATGAAGGAAACCCATGTCGTTCCAGTCCAGGACGATGTGATTCCAGCAGCAGCGGCGGGTCATTGCGGGAACAGCCGCTGTTTTCCGTGGATTCACCGTTTTTGACGCATTTGCGCCAAAAATGAGCCCAAACCAGCGTGGATTCCATTGTATCAGCTTCACGAGTGGAGTCTAAACAAACACACACCCCTCACCGACTCTATTTTAATTCCCATTTGCAAATAACCGGCGTCAGTTACTGCTGTGGGCGAAGGAGGAGAAGAAGAAGAAGAAGAAACAAAAGAAGAAGAAGACGGAGATAAAAATGGAAAACGAGGTTTTTACGCCGTTGCTGGAGCAGTTCATGCTGTCACCACTGGTCTGCTGGGTAAGAAGCTACAGAAATCCACCTTCCAGCCTGTCAGTCTGGGTCTCATCTCCCCCATTAACACCCCCCTCTCCCCCCACTGCTCCATTCATTTGCAGGTGAAGACAGCGGCCCAGTCCACGGTCACGGACGGCACCAAACTGTCGGAATATGTTGAACTAGTGGACGGGATTTACCTGAACGAGATCATGCTGGAAATGTGAGTAATCTGTCTGACACACACTCACTGCCGTGACCTCCAGAGAAGACAGCCATCTGTCAACTGACCAGCAGGGGGACCACATCTACATGTGGTCATCAGATTATAGGGAATGGGCTCGAATAGAGAGACAAGATTAGGATTAAACACTGAATCATCAGGTTTGGGCTGAGTGTGGTGTTCAGGTGACGTCAGCTGCTCTGTCTTGTGGGTAACTTTCAGGTGAATTGGACGTAGTTTACGAATTTAACGCGAATTTGTTGAAGTTTAATATTTTTAATTCACAATTTGTATCACAAGGAAAGAAATTCATAATCGCGATTTTTTTTTTCTGGTGGTAAGAAAATATAATTACTCTCACAATTACCTGCAATTTTCTGGTGGTAAGAAAATATAATTACTTCAAACCACGACTCTTCAAACCATGTGGTATTATGGGATATTATTATTCTTCCATGTGATATATTGTCCAACGTGGAAACGGTGTAATTGGCTACTGAACTGGAAATACATGTGGCCGTTGATTGGTCGGCGTTCAGGCTGAAAGTCGTCCCTTTCCGATCACCTGCTGGTCGATCGGCACATCTGTAGGTCCAACCCAAACCCTGAGGCCTTCAGAGAGGTCCTCACATCTGTGTGTACTTCATGGACCTCAGTGTCAGCAGGTCATGACTGATGTAGACGAGGTTACTGGGACAGAGGGGCCGAGGACTCAGTCATCCAGGAGTCTGATCCCTGCCGTCATCTGCGGCCGACATCACCGCGCCTCTGGAGGCTGCGGCGCTCCGGCTTCCTGCTGGGATGCAGATCACACTGGGAATGGTAGCAGATAAACGCAGCAGGAACAGGTCCTGATGGAGACACCGTCCCAAAGTCCCCCTGTTCCCCAGTCACTTCCTGTCTCTTTGTCCCTCTCCCTAGGCTGCTGCCTTCAGCAGCTGTGACGGTTTTTCATATTTTCCACTAAAGCTGCTCGCCACAGCGTCAGCATTCACCGCTGTGAACGGCTTTTCACTAAGTTTGTTTCCTTCGTCTGCTGCCTGGAATCTATTCCCGTCCTCTGGGGGATTTACTCCGGGGTCCATCTCCAGCACTGAGTTTATTTAAGCAGTATTTTAGGAGAAACTGTTGTTTGGATCTGGAATTTGGACTTTAGTCTAAAAAACAGGAGTTTCCTCTGCTGTAGGTTTGGTTTACGGCTGTAGCTGGAGCTGTAGGTGTAGCTGGATGTCAGACAGTTCTTTATTGCATTTCCTGCTCAGTCAACATTTACCTTTTCACACTGACCTGACGTCAGGAGGGATTTGGTTTGAACCTGGAAATGAAAAAAATCCCAACAACAACAACAACAAATATAGTGAAATTTAAGAAACTGTGTTAGGAAAATCAAGCTAGCTTTAGCATAAGCTATTGCTGCTAGCACCAAGGTTTTGAGTTTGGCGGTGGTGCTTGAATACGTGAACTCTGTCATAGCGACTAAACTGAAACACTAGCTGCTAGCTGCTAGCCTGGAGAGTTTTTGAATTGAAATGAATTGCTTGTGGTCGGCTAACGTGGCTAACATAGCATGTGATGTGAGGTGTAAATAGAGGATCAGAAGGTCACGTAGCAGCGTGCTAACTTTACTGTACATGTAAACAACAGTTCCTTGTCTGGTCTCAGTACCTTTGAGGTCACGATCACCGTCGATACTGCGGTGACTCGGGTTCTTGTGGTACGTCTCTGAACTGTTAGTAGAACAGTACCAGAGTGTAGCGGTGCCGCCATCAGGCTCTGATTATCCCGACTGGCTGTTTCCTGTCTCTGGTCGTGTCCTCCTTCCTCTGTCCTCGACCTCCTGCTGCTCCAGGGTGGTTCGATGCCCATCATCACATTTCGACGAGCTCTTCCGCCTCTCGACTCTCAGAGGAATCCTTGAGCACGGAGCGGTGTTTGGATAAACCGCTGCAGGTTTTGTTGGACAAGGGCGTCCTCTCCTCTTCTCTGCTCACAAACACACACAGAGTTGGCAGTATTTTTAGGTTGATTTTTTTTTTTTTTCCCCCAATGGGACGTTTGTGTAGTGGAAAAGTAAATTGAAGGATGTGAGAGAGAGTCGTTTCACTGAGTGAAATTGTTAAACATGAAGAGGTTGAGATGCAGAAACTTAGTGCGAATGTATTCATTCATCTGTATGACTTGATAAATCTCTGGGTCGCGGGGTGTGAATGGGTCCATCACTCGTTCACATGTAGAGACGTCCATTCACACTCACATTCACACCAGTAGAGTAAAACCAGAGGAAACTGCAGTACCAGATTTCGACACTAGTCAAACATGCTCTAACTGTAATCTTCTTGTTGTAAGGCCAGAGCACGAACCGCTCGTCCACCGTGCGGCCTCTGGTTCGGGGCACAGTGGGGGTCATTTAAAAAAAAAAAAAAAGTTTTTAAAGACACCACTAGGGGAGACTGTGTTTTGATGCATCTTTCCTGGTTCGTAGCTGTAGAGGATTTTGTTGTTGTTGATGTTTTGTTTTTATTGCCGCGTGTGGCTGAAATGAACGACGTCTGGTTTTAACTTTCGCCTGACAGGAAGTCAGGGATGGCTGCACAGTCTGCTCTGTGTTTATGTTTGTGTGTTGGAGCTTTTCTGCAGGGCTTCTGTGTCTGTGTGGGAGTGGGTGTATCTGGGGGAGTCAGACCCCCCCGCCCCCCCCCCCCCCCCCCC
>NC_024318.1:1501251-1503481 GCF_000523025.1 Cynoglossus semilaevis
AAAAAAAAAAAACTCTGTTTCCTGAAGGAACATGCAGCGAAAATGGTGCTGGAAAAAACTAGACTTCCTTTAACGGGCTTTTTTTTTTTTTATTAGCGTTTGTCACTGGTTTGTAGAGAGTTGTATCTGACAATACGATATGTATCGCGATACAATGTATTGCGATCTTCTGTGATACGACGATATATTGAGGTGATTTTCCCCCCAGTGTCTCTGTAGTCCCAGTGTGATCCTAGTCTCAGACTCTGTTCCATCTGTACATCAGTTCCTAACACTGGAACAGAGGGATCTACATTTGGAATCACTAGAGAAGAAAGAAAAGAAAAAGAAAAAATAGACATCACAGATGTGGGCGGGGCTTCAGCTTGAAGACGACACATCATGTGGTCTTGTTTGTTCTCACCACCACAGTCCAACCCACTCCATATTCCTGCCTCTGTATTCCACCGCTGTATTCATTTAGTTATTGTAGAGACGGTCTGTGTTGGCCCCCCCCCCCCCCCCCCCCCCGGGGGGCTTCCAGCCAGTAGCTGCGGCTCTAACTGCCTCCACTCAGCAAACATTAACAAGTCAACACTGATAAAACTGGAGCTGTTGTTCCAGAGACGATGATAAAAAAAAGCCCCAGATGTGGACAGGAGGGCAGGATGTAGCTGTTTGGGTTTTTTGGGGGGATATTTTGTCTGGATTTTAGCAATTAGCTAAAGTTTAGCTAAAGTTTTTGGCTATCCTGTTCTCGGCTAACTTTGAGCTACCTTCATGAGTCCAGCTTTGGATTCTGTCGACGGATACTGATGGTTTTGGTTCTTTTTGATATGTTTGTCACGGTATCACATTTTATTTTTAGCTAAATTAATTGCAATCGCATTGATTCCTTTTTCTTTAGGCTAACTTTTAGCAGTTTGGACCTTGACCCAAATTATTGTTTTTTGTTTTTTTTTACCTTCTGCTTCTGTGCTTCTTTTTCAACTTTTTCCCAACATGGAACCGTGTTCCCACTGATTTCCTGCAGTAGATTCAAAAACAAATCACAAAGTAATTCCAGACACATTCTGGACATTTTTTCCCGAGTTATTAATTTCCGATTCAGTGATAATTGTTAATAATTTAGTTCAACTAAAAGAATATATTTTCCTCCGACCGTCGCACATTTGCAGCGTTCTGGCTCCAGAAACCTGAGCCACTCCTGGTGATGCCAGCTGTTGTGGTTTTAAAAGCTGTGGTGTTTCTGTGTGAATGGCTCTCTCTCACAAACACACACACACTACGACACACACACACATAGCAGACAGGCTGGCAGCAGTTGTCATCGAGACTGAGGGAGAAAAGAGAGACCGCAGGATTATCCTAACGGTTTACTGACACCCAGATGGCACCATGGCCTCCCTCCTTGTCCCCCACCTCACCCGCCTCACCCACCTCCCCTTCCTTAGTGACTGACATTAACCAGCCAATTAGATTCCCTCCTGTGTGCTGTCAAACCAAATTCTAGCTCTACTTGCTGAGTTGGAACCAATTACGTTTCTGTCAGTGACGACTGTCCGCACGAATCTACTCCTTTCATGCTGGCGGTTTGATCAGTTTGTCCTCTGGGGGCAGCGGTGGGGGAATTATGCTAGAGAGTTTGTTAATATGAACTGACACATTTTTAAAGATTTGTTTTAACAAAATTTTATTTTCTGCAGAGGTATTTTTATTGTTTTGGAATTTGAACTAATCCGTATCTGTAAAAATAGATTAATAAAATGAGCTGCAATGCTGCCATCTAGTGACTTTCACTTTCATACACAGCCGTTTTTCCCCAAAACTATTTTTAGGGCACATGTCATTTGGGTGAAACCCAGACGTTGCGTTATCGGGTTTTCATTATCGGAGGAAAAACCGATAATGATTCTCACAGATCTTACATAATTATGCTAACATCGGGCCAATAATATCAGTTAGCCGATATTATCGGGCATTCCTAAACAAAATCAAAGTCGCAGCTTTTCTTTTTTTTTTTTAAATGTCGATTTCTCTGGTAACATCTTCAAATTCAGCTGTTGTGGTGAAGAAGCTGGAACTGTACGTTTCCACAGCGACAGTCGTTCCTCGTGTCACGATGTCGTCCCTGTTGATTGGTTTCTGCAGCTGAATCTTCTCCACAGGCTGGACGTCTCACACACACACACACACACACACTCACTCTGTTGTTCACAGGGTCAAAACGCTGGGATATTTGTTAATACTG
>NC_024318.1:1503608-1504306 GCF_000523025.1 Cynoglossus semilaevis
GCACTTTTTTTAACTAACTTTAAATCTTGAATTTTTGTTTTTTGCCGTTGTTTCGTCTGTAACGTTCAGTCATATTTCTATGTCATAACCTTCGGCTGTTTGGGCTCATTTTTGTGTCACCTGTGGTCATGTGACCTGTGTCATATTAGTCCCAGTCTTTGGAGTTTCGCGTCTGCGTCCGTCCTTCACATCTGGCCCACTCTCTGACTGGTGTGGTCTACACTGTGAGCAGCCCACTCCTCTGTTGTTAGTGTGAATCTTTTCATACAGACGCCCTGGTATTTCCACCCTCAGGGCCGTACAGTGGATATATGTGGGGCGGGGGGGTGGGGTGGGGGGGGGAAGATCTCCACAGGATATGGTGCTAACTAGGCCTGTCATCACTTCCTTTCATGACTGGATTAAAGTGACTCAGAAAGAATTGGACCATTTAGAGGTTGTTCCTGGTCTGATGAAACAAAATGAGGAAATTCAGACCGAGATCTCCTCCTCCTCCTCCTTTTTTTTTTTTTTTATTACCCTCAGCTCTGTCTTTCCTCCACCGTCTCCTCTCTCCTTTCTTTGAACTGAACGTTGGGTCCGTTGTTGCTGCAGGTTACAGCAGACATATTTGGGATTCCTGCTAGAGAACAGAAGGGAGACAGAGACAGAGCTGCTGCTGCTGCTGCTGCTACTGCTGCCGCCGGTGCTGCCGCTTG
>NC_024318.1:1504507-1504808 GCF_000523025.1 Cynoglossus semilaevis
GTTGTGGTTGTTGCTGCTGCTGCTGCTCCTGCTGCTGCTGCTGCTGCTGCTGCTGCTGCTGCTGCTGCAGCCTCCGACCTGGTCATAATCATCTCCGTGTCACGTCGTCCTCCCGTCGTCTCCGTCAACGGTCAGGACGTGTTTTATGAAGTCGGACAGGAAGCCACAGCTGTGACCTTGACGAGACAAAACTTTAACACAGCTTTGTTAATGTGAGGCCCCTGGAAACCTCAGAGCTGAGGGCGTGCACCCCCCCCCCCCCCCCCCCCCCCACACCCCCCCCCCCCGCCTCTTTCTTCTC
>NC_024318.1:1505291-1506619 GCF_000523025.1 Cynoglossus semilaevis
GAGGTGGGGAGGGGGGGGGTGAAGGTGGATCAGTAAACAGACCGGAGGGACAGTTTAGGTTTGTAGATAAAGTGACGGTTTGAACATCGGATGAAGGTCCCCCGCCCCAGATGATTGGCCGCGTTGACAGAAGATTGAAGGAAAAAAAAAAAACCCGACGGTGATTATCGTCAGCTGCCTCCAGGTCGTGTGTTGATTTGCTGTTGCTGCTGTTTTGCTGTTAATGCAAAGGCAGCACGTCCTCCATCTGTCACATGTTCCACAGCAGCAGCAGACCCTTGGTCGCAGCTCAAGGCTGAGGAGCCGTAATCCCTTCTGTTCTCCTTGGAGACAGAGGTGTGGGGGTAAAAAAGTTAAATTGAGATTCACACGAGACTAAAATTAAAACCAAAGTGTTAAAGAAAAGTTCTTCTTTTACTGTAGTTCAACGTCCCTAACACTTTTTTTGGACCAAGTTTAGCCATAACAGCAGTTACTGCCATCGTTGAAGGATCGTCATATTTTCAAATTCTTTCAGACTTTCTTCTATTTGTATGGTATAGTATAGAGTCTGAATGACCTTTGACCTGTTGTTTTGAAACATTGACAGATTATCTTTGAATGAAAAAAGTGAAGGGATGTGACTGGATTCTTTTTGGAATTAAGTAAATTAGTAAAAGTGAAGTCCCACCGCGGTACCAAATGATGTATGCACGGGGGGTTGGGAACCACTGCTTTAGCCCCTGCTTTAGCTGTTTCACCGGGGGTTGGGAACCCCTGCTTTAGTCCCTGCTTTAGCTGGTTTCATATCTGGTCCATGCTTGTGGCTCTGTAGCTGTCAACGATACCAGGGTTGGTTGTTTTTTTTTCTTTCCTGGCAACAATGCCAAGACTTTGTCATTGGTCTATATATCAAATGGGTTCAAGCCAAACATAATATTTGTCTGAAACAACTCGTTTGTTTTATTGAGTACTACCAGGAACAGTGAGTACATGGAAACCAGTAGGAAGTACCTGGTTCTTCTGGCAGACGTCCGCTCTGACACGAGCCAATGATTGTTAGTTCTCTGTCATCACAACAAAGTCAGTCATGTCCGTCATGGGCCGCGTCAGTCGTTGGAAACTCACTGTAAAAAAAAAAAAAAAAATAGGACACGGTCGGTCACACTGGGCCTGAGTGGAGAGGGTTCCACTGCAGTTCCTATGACGACAGAAGGGGGAGGAATGGCAGGAGAAAACACACGGAGACGAAGACGGGGGAGAGAAAACAGGACTGGATGAAACTGGACGACGGCAGGGACAGGACACTAGTCACTGGGCACTGGGCACTGGTCCCCGTGGGGGGAGGC
>NC_024318.1:1511741-1512609 GCF_000523025.1 Cynoglossus semilaevis
TCGTGGCCGAGTGCTGCCTGGCTGCTCACACAGACTTTAATGGAGTCTGTCAGAAATAGGTTACCGTTACACCCTGACCGTTCCAACCTATGGGAGTAGAGCGTCCAGCGGCCTCGGGCTCTGACGGAGCTGCAGTCGTCTGTCTGACTAGTCCTGCTAACTAGTGACCTGTTTATCTAGCTTACCTAGCTTAGCCGTGTGGGTGAAGCAGAACAGAAATGGATTTTTCCACTCACTCCAGCTTCAGCTTTAAGTCGCTGCATTAACTTGGCTGCTCTGTCACGAAGCAGCGTGTGGTCCGTCTGAGAGCACGTGTGTGTGTGTGTGTGTGAGTGTGTGTGTGTGTGTGTCATGTTGTGCGATCGCATGTTTGGAATGAGGAACAGAACCACAAAATGGGAAGAAAGGAAAATTTATAGCAACGTCGCCCTCTGGTTTGTGTTTATACATAAGAGTATGCACATATATATTTATATATATATGTATATAAACACGCACACATATATATTTATATATGTATTTATTTTTATATATATATTTATATATATACACAAATATTTATATATGTATTTATTTTCAAATATATTTATATATACACACATATATGTATATAAACACACATATATATTTATATATGTATTTATTTTTATATATATTTATATATATATATACATACATATTTACAAACATACACATATATATTTATATATATAAATATATATGTATGAATATATTGTATGTATACATATATACACACACACACACACCCCTCTCTCCATTAGCCTCCTCACTCTGACAGGATTACAGCCTCTTCTTTGCTTCTTAATTAATGGGTTAAATAGACCCCCTACTATTGACCCTGGAAACG
>NC_024318.1:1513023-1516202 GCF_000523025.1 Cynoglossus semilaevis
ATATGCCGTGTTGACCCTGATATTTAGGTCATGTCACGTTGACGCTTTGAAGTCTTTGCTGCGTCATAAAGTCAACAACACTGGAAACAGAAACGCTTTTTGGGACTTTTTTTTTTTTTTTTATTTTTTGACGATTTCATCAGGAAAGTTTCATAAATAAATCAACACAGATCATTTATTCAATCATTTATTCATGGCGTTCACACGACTGGATGGTGTTTATGTCGAAGACGGAGCTGAACGGGAGAACAGCGTAGTGGTCCTCATCAGAGCAGCGTGAACAGCACGGAGGCCTTTGAACTGAATCATTTCTCAGCCATTTTACATGGAGCAGCATCAGATGCTGCAGAGGTTTCCTCCAGGGCCGCAGCCCACGGGTTGACCTAAAAATCCTGTCATGCAGATCTCGTCACACGACCGATAAAAATAATACTACAGTAATGTTTATTTTTTTACTTTTAAACTACAGCTGTTGTTTACTTTTTAAATTCTCAGATATCATGTTTTCATAAAGGAACGAGTTTAAAAAAAGTGTATTTTTATTTAGTATAAGAATAATTAGTATTAAGTACTTTTCATGTACATTCATTATTTAGCATAAATTCCCTGTGACATTTGTGATTTGTGGCTTCGTTATTTTAGCTACCATGTTATAGGGAACAAATATATATTTTGTATTTTGATGGAGATATATTTATGGAGATATTTTTGGACCATGTGATCCAGAACTATCTAGAAGTATCGTAGCCTCCTGCACCACTGCAGCAGATGAAGTAGTGAAAACACGGTGTGTCTCGTTGAAACTTTATCAGTTGTTGCTCCTTTGTCCTGCCTCTGATCTGTAAAGTGGCAGTTAACAGACGGGTATTTGCCCCAGGGCATCGGTGAACGTGTCGTTGTCCTGCTGTGAAGGAGTAATCCCTCATCGGATCGTGACTCTGGTTCGGTTGATCGGATCGTCTTTGAAGTGTCGATGTGTAATGAGGCGTTGAGTTCAGCAGAACGGCGTCGGCTGGTGTCGGTGTTGGTGTTGCAGCAGAGAGCGGTCGGGGTGAAGGTGGTGCCGAGTTAACCTGTGGAATGTTGGTGGCTCAGTGGAACATGTTGACGCCCGTGATAACATCAGTCGTCATGCATTCTCCGTTTACTTCGCAGACCCTCAGGGATCTTTCATCGACGCACAGCCTCCTCTTTCTCTGCATCGTGTCTTTGCGAAGAAACTAGAAGAAGAAACGGGAATATCTCTGGAGGGATGTGGGATCTACTCCGAGGTCTAGACCATGAAACCCGGCCGGGAGACTTTATACATAAAATGCAAATGTTTCACATCGCAAATTCGTCAAACTCTGATTAAATATTTTGTTAGATTCACAAAAAAAAATCACTGACAATGATGTCAAAATGGTGCAGACCGTGTGCAGGCACAGAGGCATTAATGTTAATTGAAACTGAAGTACAAACATAGTATATTTATGTATTCTTTTTGTAACTTCTAGAACTCATATTTGCTCTTTTGTCCGTCCTGATATTGTAACTGTCCATCTAAGAAGACTGATATTCTTGCTTGCTAACAGCACAACAGCGTATTCTACTGTTGACGACGACAGAACCTAATTCCAAACTGTACTTTACTGTACACTCTGACCAAACAGGTACTACGTACTACAGTACAGCCTGAACTGTATTCAGTGTAGTACCATGGTGAGAACATGTCAACAGTAACAGACCTAGGAAGGTTCAGCCTTCTGAGGTCGTCGATGGTCCGTGGTCTAATGGTACTGGACACAGGGTCCATTGACACCGCGCTGCTAATGTTTTTGATCAAACACACACACACAGACACACACACAGACACACACACTTCATTAAACAGAGCACTGCAGTGTTAAAGGCACAACAAGTCAGTGTGACACTGGAGTCACTGAACTTTTCACATGAACTGGAAAACGTTTAGAGGAAAACCTCTTTATGCAGATGATGTCATTGTTTGTTGTTTTCCTTTGACACGTTTCTTCAGTGAACTTTGGAGATGTTCAGAACGACAAACCTACCCCCCCCCCCGCCCCCCGATAGTAGTTCCTGTGGTGAGAGGTTGGATGTTATGAAGTGGATCATGATGTTAAAGTGACACAAATCCTGTTTACCTCAGTTTAACAGCAGTTTTTTTCTCTGCTCCACTGAACTTTCTGACCCATGGAACTTTATATTTGTTCCGTCTGGTCGCTGAACTTTCTGACCCATGGAACTTTATTTTTATTGGTCATGAGATTAACCCGAATCCAGAACGTGGAACCTTCACCGTCTCGTTCCTTGCTCTATATTTACCATATGTGACTAGAACTGGACTAGATTTTTTCGTCTGAGATCTGTTGAACTTTACACCAGAGCTTTGATAAAAGATACAGTTTTACCATAAGACACAGCTCTTCATGTAGAGCTGAGCTCTGGAGTTAAGAACTCTGAAGAATAAGATTCTTTTTTTTACACCTTCTAATCTTTTATCTTTTTATCTAAACTAAACTTCTTTTCTGATCCCACAGAAATCCGAAGGGTTCGGTTCAGAGAACCAACAAGAAAGTCAACAACGACCCCACGCTGCGCATCCAGAACCTGTCCATCCTAATCCGGCAGATTAAATCCTATTATCAGGTGAGTGTGAAGTGTGAACTTCTTCATCTTTATTTTCGTGGGTTGAAACGTCGGCTGCTCAGATCTTTGCTGTGAGCAGCTGTTTCTGTAAAACAAACTGTGAAAACTCGTCGCGCTCATCTGCAGCAGCTCAGCTGTGACTTTGGGAAAACCAGGAATTGAGCGTGATCCGGCACGCTGCAGCAGCTCTGCTGGAATGTTCTCAGGGCAGAGCGCTGTCACGGACACGGACACAGAGTTCCTTCATGTTAGACCCGACGCTGTGACCCGTTTCCTCGGCTCTGAGTAAATTGTAGAATCATCATGAATAGAAAAGACAAGTACGTCTTTTAGCCAAACCAGATTTCATTTTTTCTTTTTACTGTTCTCGCTGGCAGCTGATAAAGTTTTGTTTTTTGTGGTTCTGGATTTTCTGCATAATTTTGTTTTCGGCTGAGGTTTATGTTTTTCCAGACGTTGGTTAAAAGCTGTTTATTTGATTAAAGTGTCGCCACAGCCTCCTGCTAATCACACACTCTGTCATGTAAACA
>NC_024318.1:1516233-1517074 GCF_000523025.1 Cynoglossus semilaevis
TTATGAACCTGCAGAAGCTCCGCTAACCGCTAACCTCTGGCAGAGCGATCGATCCCGGAGTCAGAGGTTATCCCCGAGGTTAAGCCTCTGTAGATGATGAGACGATGGGATGGGCGGGGCGGGGGTATCAGTTGAGGGTTTAAAGGTATCAGTGAGGGCTTGTGGCCGACTCTATGAGCAGCAGGACTGCACCTTTAATCTTTGTGTCTGCGATCATGTGTGTTTGTGTAGCAACAAAAAAAACAACATTAAATGAATCCCAGTTTTTGTCCCCTGAGGGTCTGAGGTTTATGAGATTTTTCTCTTTCTCGCTGGCCGACCTCAGTGACCCTTCACTTCCTGTTCATGGTAGCGCTAACCTCGATTCCTGTGTGTGTTGCCAAGAGAGCGGCAGAAGATTTGGATTTGATGAGAAGATGTTTCAGGCTGAATTTTGGTTTGAAATGATTCAGAAACATCTTGATCATTTATTTCCGTAGATCATAAACGTCTTCAGTTGATACGACTGTTGTCATGACTTCACAGCAGCTCAGTAAAAAAAACAAAACCACATCATCTACTTGGCACTGATGTGACAGTCGGCCATCTTGGTTTTGATCTCTCAGGAACAGAAGTCCTGACCTCGTCATTGTGGGTCTTTATGTCCTGGATATTAGACTTTTTATTTTTTTTACTCATCTGTTTTACATGTTCAAAGACAGTACATTAGCATGTTGGGGCTAACGACTAGCATGTTTGGAGCTAACGACTTTAGCAGGTTCCTGAGTTACTGCAGCGTCAGCTCTGATGTCCGGCTCCTTCAGGTGATTCAATTCATCGATCGCTCTTTCAATTACATTTA
>NC_024318.1:1517101-1520730 GCF_000523025.1 Cynoglossus semilaevis
GAGGGGGAGGGGGTGGAGGGGGGGCACGTGTACAGAATAATAATAAATCTCCTCTCCTCTACACCCCCACCTTCTGTACACACTCTAACCCCCGCAGTGGCGTGTGTGTGTGTGTGTGTGTGTGTGTGTGTGTGTTTTGTTGTCACACGGGGAAAGCGTGGAAAATCTACTTTGTGTTAGAAGATGAAAAGACAAAGGGAGGCAGACGGGGGAGAGAGGGGGAGTAAAGGGAGAAATGTAATAATAATGTTTTTTTTTTATTACATGGAGTGGGTTTTCCTGTGTGTTTGTAGAGTAGGAGGATTCCGACGTCTAGACAGACTTTGATTTGACGATACGATGTAGAGATGAAGGTTGAACAGCTGGAAATGTACAAGTGTGTGTGTGTGTTGGTGTGTGTGTGTGTTGGCTGTAACTCATCAGGTTTTGATTTTCCCAGTGTCAATCATTTATCATCGTTCAGAGCCTTTTATTTTCTTCTTCTTCTTCTTCTTCTTCTTTTTCTTCTTTTTCTTCTTCTTCTTCTTCTTCTTCTTCTTTTTCTTCTTTTTCTTCTTCTTCTTCTTCTTCTTCTTTTTCTTCTTCTTCTTCTTCTTCTTCTTCTTCTTCTCTGGTCCAAAGTCCAGATGAACTTTGACCCTCTCCTCTTTAACGACCTTGGTTTAACCTTCTCAGAGGAAGAGAGAATCCACAGCCTCTGTCAACTGTGACAGACTTTTCTCCAAGTTTCCAAAGTCACTCCTTTCATTGTAAAGTATCAAAATGAGGCTCGAGGCCTCATCGAGTGTCATCGTCATCCAAACTGATGGACCAAAGTTCACTCACCTGGTCACCTGGTCACCTGGTGTATTTGTCGACACTTGATTCACATGTATTTCTGCTGTCACTGGTTCATATTCCTCACATGAGGCTGCTGCTGATAAAAGCCGCCCTGTCTTCTCCCCCCGAGCCACGGCTTTGGTCCCGGGGTGGAGCTGTGTAACAGAGGACACCATTCATGCCCGGCCTCCGTGAGGTAAACGGGGTCTGCAGGAGGAACGGTTTAAGAGCCTGGAGCTGGTTTTATCATCAACTCTGGCCGTGGTTCATCGTAGATGAAAGGATTTCTTTGATTTTACCTGGAAAAAAAAGCTGACGTTTTATAGGTTTTTAGAAGAAAAATAAAACCCAAGATTAGACGTTTATGTCCTGATGTCAGTGTCGTAACAGCTGCTCTGTTTCTTTGAGCTTTTTGGTGAATTTTCAACTATTAATAATTATTCAAACAACCATCAAGAGCACATGTAACAAGTCCATTTTTTTGCTAAACTTTAGCTATTCTGTGGCTAATTCTTAAAATGTCTAAGTCCTATTAAGCTAACCATTGATTTTTGAGTCATGTTTATTCTGTCTTATTATTTGGCTAAATTTCTAGCTTCCATTTTTGGCTGTTCATTGCAGCCTTGTGACCAATTTCTAGCTACTTTTAGCTTTCAGTTAGCGATTAGCTCAACCATGTTTTGGTCAACTTTCCTGAAGCTAAAGCTGCTAAAGGCAGTTTTGTCTTTTAATCTTATCGGTTAATTTGCACACTTTGCTTCAGTTTGTCGGATCAAATCACTCCACCTTCTTGTAGAAGTTTCTTCGCCTGTAAATCTGTATGAAAACGTGCGTCATTGATTTTCTGTGAATCTGGAAATTCCCTCTCCTGCTCTCATTCATTCATGAACAAATCACTTTAGTTTTGCGTGTTGTCGTCCCTCCAGGCTGGATGTGTGTTTGTTTGGGTACAGATTCCCATGGTGCTTTGTGTGAACAGTGAAAAGATTATTTTAACGTTCCAGAAACTCAGATCACATAGAACCAGTTTGGCTTCTGAAGTATCACCTAAAAAAAAGTACTCGGTATTGTATCTGTGGTTGTTGAAGCACCAGGGGGCAGAATGATGAGGTGTTCTATGGACCAGTGTCACTGATGGTTTCTGTAATTGTTGTGATTTATTATCTGTTTCTCTGTGACTAAAGTAAAGTCAAACTGACAGTTTGTTCTGTTAATCTGGATACTGTGACCTTAAAGATCCTAGAAAACAAATAACAGAACTAATCTCATTATTCATAAAGAGAGAATAAATTGCCTGAAGAGCAGAGGCTAAATATATTAGCATATCAAGCTAACAACTCACCACTCGTCAGACTCGGCATCAGTTCCAGTCAGTACTGTTTCTGTCCCACTCGTCAGACTCGGCATCAGTTCCACAAAAAGTTGTCTTTTTCTGTTGCTCCATTTCCATACTTCATAATCTGCAGTTTAAATTCTACAGTTTTTTTTTGCCACATTTTTTTTTTCAGGAATTTTTTTAGTGTTGAGTTGTCATGCATATAGACAGCGTCCTCTCGTGGCCACCGATGATGGAGGCTACATTTTGATACACACGTCATTTTGATTAAGACTCACAGGAGCAGCCAAACTACTAAAACGTTTGACTTATCGTTCGCTACATTTGTCGACTGTTGAAATTCATCTCTTTGATGCCGCATCAACAGCATCAAAGAGATGAATTCTGACCAGTGAAATGAAATCAATCAAAGCTGCTGTAAATATCTCCTCTCTCTCGAGGCTCATTCATCAGATTTCACTCCACAGACACCGTCACTGTCACGGTTCTGGTTTCAACCCTCAGAGGAACCATTGTGTCGTCCACCTATCATTTATCTCCGCTGCCGTTCCCGAACGCCTCCCATAAACAAGCTGTCGTTTATCCTCGGACATATTTGTACACGCACTCAGTACAGAGCCACTGTTTGAACCACACTCACCGCGTTTGAACCACGTCGTGTAATCACAGCCTCCACGGCGGCGACGGAACCAAAATGACACGACCGTCTGCGACAGGACGGTGGAACTTCACTTTCTATGTCTGTGCATCGATGAATAACTGGAGAGGAGGAATGTGTGGCGGTCACTGATGTGGCGACTGTTCCCACGACCTAAAAAAGACCAAGGCAGAGCGGCGGCGATGAAGAAGCCGAACAGGACACGTGTGTGTCGTAGTTGATACTTTTCGTGGAGCAGCTCTACGTTTGAAAGATCTGGACCCTGGGGCCAATCATGGCTCCTGAACAGGTTTTATGTGCCCCCCTCCACCCCCCCTCCCAAGTTAAATTAGTTGTATTTACGACCCCCCAGAGGACAGTGCAACAAACCCAAGGTTGATTCACCACTGACTGCCGTCTGTAGCATCTGCTCTGTCACTGATTTTGAGTTTTTTTTTAGAACAGAATATTTTCCAGTCGTACGGAACTACAGTATTTTATTACTTCCTTTAGTTTTCACAGAAGTAGTGGAGGTTTATGGTATTGAAGTGCGCCACCTACCTTCCCCAACCCCCACCCCCCCTTTAAATACCACACTGTTGGTAAAGAGACTGTAGCAGTTAAGAGTGTGAGATAATGTAGATATATACACTGAAAAATTGCTCAATATTCTACAGCACTTTATTGATCATTTTTTATCCCCAATTCCCAGTCCAATATTCCTGGTGTTGGTTCTTGTTCTTTTTCTTTTCTTTCTTCTCTAGTGATTCCAAATGCAGATCCCTCTGTTCCAGTGTTAGGAACTGATGTTCAGATGGAACAGAGTCTGAGACTAGG
>NC_024318.1:1521790-1525157 GCF_000523025.1 Cynoglossus semilaevis
CAATCATGGCCCCTTAACCAGTTTTATGTGCCCCCCTCCCCCCCCCCTCCCAAGTTAAATTAGTTGTATTTACGACCCCCCAGAGGACAGTGCAACAAACCCAAGGTTGATCCACCACTGACTGCCGTCTGTAGCATCTGCTCTGTCACTGATTTTGAGTTTTTTTTTAGAACAGAATATTTTCCAGTCGTACGGAACTACAGTATTTTATTACTTCCTTTAGTTTTCACAGAAGTAGTGGAGGTTTATGGTATTGAAGTGCGCCACCTACCTTCCCCAACCCCCACCCCCCCTTTAAATACCACACTGTTGGTAAAGAGACTGTAGCAGTTAAGAGTGTGAGATAATGTAGATATATACACTGAAAAATTGCTCAATATTCTACAGCACTTTATTGATCATTTTTTATCCCCAATTCCCAGTCCAATATTCCTGGTGTTGGTTCTTGTTCTTTTTCTTTTCTTTCTTCTCTAGTGATTCCAAATGTAGATCCCTCTGTTCCAGAGTTAGGAACTGATGTTCAGATGGAACAGAGTCTGAGACTAGGATCACACTGGGACTACAGAGACACTGGGGGGAAAAACTCAACCTATAGTATCGCAGTATATCACAATATATTGTACTGCGATACGTATTGTGTCGCCAGATTCTTGTCAATACACACAAATGGCTTCCAGGCTCCTATAGTCGTCTTAGTGTGTGTGTGTGTGTGTGTGTAAGTGTGTGTCAGTCAGAGCCCTGGGCTGTTAGGGTTCTGGTCTAGGAGGTTTTTGGTCTCCTCGCTCCACCTGCCTCCACCTTCTGAGAGGAGCAGCAGGATCGTCCTGTCGTCCACTCGTTCAGCCTCGGGGCTGAGGCGTTAAAAGCTCAGTAGCTGATAGATAACAGAGCAGAACAAAAGGACCAGGCCGCTAATGGCCGGTCCTCTCCTCCTCCTCACGTATTAGATGATGTGTCCATCTGGACCACAGAAGAAGAACCCTGCTGCTGCTGCTTTATGATGGAACCTAAAGCAACTGGTTACGTCGTTGTTTTGGTCGCTCTGCAGGAGGCACACGGTGTCTGAAAATGAAGGATCTGTTACTCACTGTATGTAAAGGAATAGTGCAGGTATTTGAAATGATTCATGACCTTTTAGGTGGAAAGACCCAGAGGTCATCTGTGCATCTCCTAAATCAAGGAGAATATTTTGTTTTCTTGCTTTAGGTGGAAAGACCCAGAGGTCATCTCTGCATCTCCTAAATCAAGGAGACTCTGAGAATATTTTGTTTTCCTGATGAAAAATGAAGCTTGTCGTTCTTTCAGTTTTTTGCACCAAAGTGCATTGAAAAAATGTTTGTTTTTAGCACAAGCAGACGACGCATGTGCTGCTAAGCTAGTTCCGCATTCCGCAAGTTTGATCGTTGGCTAAAATACTAACAATCAACTTTATCTAATAAAGTGATAAAAGGTCAATTACAACCTCTGTGTTGTTTGATGTAAAATGTTAGTTTTATTTTTCTCCAGACTTTAGTGAGATGTGGTTTGACTGTTGCCGGGCAGACTAAATGAATCAGATGACACAACAACCATGTGTCATCCAATCATGATTTGATTAAATATGGTGATTGATGAATCCCAACATTTAATGCCTCTGTGCCTGCGCAACAGGAGTGTGTTGCTCACTGTTTTTTTTTGACAGAAAAGTTAGGATTTGATATGAAGAATGAAACGTTCCAGACAGTGTTTACAGTCATTGACCTAGAACTGGAGACGACCAATCGTTGACCAGCTGATACCCTATTGTTCTTGCGGTGTTACTGCAGCGCTGAGAGCATCGATTCAGCCGGTGCTGATGTGATGATACGTATGTGAAGTGAAGTGGTTTCTGTGATTTAAGAGAAAGAGGAAGTCGACTGTTCCCATCGTTGGCGGTTATAACCTTAATCTCGCAGGAGAGAAGTCCGCAGTGCTGTTCCCCTGGAGAGAGGGCTGCCGTGTGTGTGTGTGTGTGTGTGTGTGTGTGTGAACATGCAGTGCACACACAATGTGAGTCAGTCTGAACAGCATTGGGAGGGTGAACCCGTCTTCTGGTTTCTATGGTAACACTCCATATCTGCAACATGGGTGTGATTCAGGGTTTGCGGTAACGTGCACACCCATGTGCACGTGCACACTTGCAGGGGCTCAATTAGTCCTCTGTTAAAGCCTGTGCCAGTAGCGGAACTTGGGTTTGGGTGGTTGGATGAGGAAGGAGTGTGTGTGTGTGTGTGTGTGTGTGTGTGTGTGTGTGTTTTCACACAGAGCTCCTGTGAGACAGAAACACAGCAGCCTCACAACCTTCTTACTGAGACCAAGGTTTTCAACACTCACACATGTGCACGCTTTCACAGGAGCATGTGACCTATAAACCAGGCTAGGGTTTGGACAAGAGTCCTGGAAAGCCTTAAAAGTGCTTGAATGTAATTTCTCGTTTTTTCTCAGGGTGTAAAAAAAAAAAAAAAAAAAAATCCCAAAAAGACGTCTGTTATGGGGTTGGTTTTAAAAATAAATAATAAAGAATAACATTGTACTCTATGAACCATATAGAAGATAATAACATATATTAGTATATGACAAAATGTATTAATTAATTCCTCCTTTAAGCAGAAGTCAGATGTAAATACAGCCAGGAATGGACAGAAATTGCTTTTAGCTAAAGGTTGACTTGAAAAACTTAAAAAAAAAACAGTTAGAATATTTGAAAGCTAAATATTAAGATAGGTTTGAGTTCATTTTAAAATGTAAAAAAAAAAGAAAATCAAAACTTAACATTACAGCTTGAGGGAAGTGTTTATAACGTGTCATAACAAGCTAAAGCTAAAGGTTAGCTTCAAATGGCTAAGACACAGGCCACAAGTACAGACCTATGAAAAACCAAACAAAGGGCTGAACATCTCAGCTGTGACAATAGATGAGATCCTGTGGGCATCAATACCACAGCAGTGTGGTGTCAGGGAGGATGAGGAGGTGAAAGACGAAGGATGTTGAAAGGAGGAGGAGGAGGAGGAGGAGGAGGAGGAGTGGGCGTCTCAGCCCTGCGTGCCTGGAGTGAAGAGTGATGAATGATGGGATCAAAGCAGCGTCTCCTCATTTTCACTCCGTTCACACTTCCTCTGCCTCATCAACCACTTCTTCTTCTCTGTGATAATTAACATTTTATTTTATTTTGAAGAATTCAAACAGCTGGTCTGGTCCAGGCCTGTCCTAATTGGTCTGTGAATTTCACGAGTCGACCGACGCTCCGTGGCGTCCTCTTCGGGTTTTAAGCTGTTTTAGCATGTGTGCGTGTGCACGTGCACGTGCATGAGCACGTACAGTATGTGTGCAGCAGCACATCACTGTAACA
>NC_024318.1:1525309-1525623 GCF_000523025.1 Cynoglossus semilaevis
TTAAAGTACCCTAATTTCAGCTGTCACACACCAGCTGCTAATCCTGGAAGCGTCTTATTCCCGACGCCTCTGAAAATCCGTCAAACATTCCGGTGAATTCTCTCACCGGTGTTTTTAATGCGCCGCTGCAGACGTTCATGAATTATTCAGTTGTATTGTTAGGATCGTTCGTTATTATTAACCTGTGTGTTTTTAAATATTTGCTCCTAACAGATTTACATTCAGTCGATCATGGCAGCTTAAAAAAAAAAAAAATTCCCCTTGGTTTTCTCTTTAACTTAGACAGTTACACTTCCTCCAAACTGACATGTAAA
>NC_024318.1:1525667-1527966 GCF_000523025.1 Cynoglossus semilaevis
TACTGCTGCCCTGTGATTGGTCCCCTGCTGCCCTTGTCTACTTTATCTACAGTACTTCGTCTTTAGTAAGCCCCTCCCCCATGTCAATCACCGACATTTTTTTCAACGGACCAACGAGATTTGTTTTCACACACTTCACCAAACCTCTCCACTGTCTGTGGGTGGTGTAAAAGTGCTGCTACAGAAAACACTTGTGGTGTCATCGTGAGAACAGGTGTTGGTGTGACCTCAGAGGGGCGACAGGTGGTTTGGGGTAAAAGTGCGTGCATGTGCGTGCACATTTTTTTGTGTGCAGTTTTTGCCCCTCAGACACAGGTGCAGTTCTATTCTCTTCATGTGTGGGTTTTCTCCACAATCCAAACACTTGTTGTCCACACTAAGGGAGCGACACAATCCAAACACTTGTTGTCCACACTTAGGGAGCGATTGGTGTGAATGTTAGTGTGAATGGTTGTTTGTGTTCATATGAACCAGGACTCAGATGTTACACCGTTATCATCCAAGGGTTTAGCTGCAGAGTGTTAATGAATGAACAACAGCTAAATAATAAATTAATATGAAAAATGAATGAGAAAATCACCTCAAATAAAATATGATCTGTGTATAAAGGCAGAAGGACAGAGGAGCGGTGGCTTCTTCTGTTCAGAGGAGCTCACACTGTCACACTGTTATAATGATGCTGTGCTATTTATGTGGCTGACACTGTTGCCATCCGGCCGACGTACACTGTGGGATGATTTCATGCTACATCAGGACTTATCCTCTGAGACGTTACCCTGGCAGAAGCAGTTCTTTGTCCTGCTTGGTGAATACGCAGCTAAAAATAAGCCCAGTGTGCGGCCGTCAACAACGGGTTGAGAGGCTGGATGTTTGTGTGAATATTTGAAGGGGTGACTGACACATTATCATCAACTGCGTTGAAGGCTTGTCTTCAAAGGCTCCGTTGTCTCTTCATCGTGATTCAGATTCCTGGTTTGTTTGACTGGTGGTGATGAGTTTTTTTTATTTTTTTTTTCATGTCAGATTTGGCTCAGAGTAGCTGCCAAGCCTCTGTCTGTGAAAAACCCACTGTCACGCTGTGTGCAGATGATGCCTGTTGAGTCAAATTAGTCTTGGTGTTCAGACCGTGTGTTAATGCCTCCTGATATAAGTCATCACTGCCATCACTGTTGTCCACTTGAAGATTTCTGCTGACACCACGATAGATCGTTTACTCCCTTTTTTTTGCTAGTACTAAAAAATTACTGTTCTTGAAGATTTCTGCTGACACCACGATAAAACGTTTACTCCCTTTTTTTTTGCTAGTACTAAAGAAGTACTGTTATAGTACAATATAAAGCAGTACATATATAGTTATATAAAGGAAAATAATATATATAGCAGCAAAGAGAAGCCTAGCATGACATTTCCAGTCTACTGGGGTCAGTGCTCTCGCTGCCACGGACAGGGAACCATGGCAACCAGGCTCCTGACTTGATATCCATCACTACGTCCTCAACTCTGACCTTCAGCTCAGGTCAAAGAGGCTCGTCTCACTCCTCGTGTCTGTGTCTGTGAAGAGATCAAATCGTGTGTATTCTCTCATCGAATCTGTTGTTTTGTTAAAATAAACAATTCAGAAGTCTATTACCGGATGATAATGTACCTTTTATTTCAACAGAATATTTGACAACTCTTTTTTACATTTTACTGTTGCTTTGCTAGACTACATGCTTCTTTTTTTGTATCTATGTGAAACCAGATTGTGAGTGATGTAGGGGGAAAAAACGGTCGTTCACCACATCATCCAACATCTGTAAAACCAGGATTACGTTGTCTCTGTCTGCTTTAAATTAAACAGACAACAACGGTTCAGGCGACCTCAGAGGTCAGAGAAGCCACCGCTCCAGGCGATGATGAGATAAATGTACCAGTGGGAAAAAAAACCCCACCACAACAACAACCTGGGGTAGGATTTGACCACATAACCTTTGTTGTGTCTAGGAATGTAAAAAAACCCAGACGTGAGTCGTTTATTCATTCGCTTAAATATTCAGTCATTTATTACAAACGCCAGGAGGTGAAAGTATGTTACAGGGAAAATAAAAACAGCTCTTAAAGACACAGTGTCCGATAAACACAAAACCAACGTTACAATCAGGTATTTACACATGTAAAATACAATTATATACATATATAATAATTGAAATTAAATTTAGAAAGTGCAGAGCAACAGCAGTTTATGTAAGGTCTGTTAACATGTTCAGTTTTAAATGAAAAAAAAGCAGCACAGATGTGACTCTGTTAAAAGAAAAGGGGG
>NC_024318.1:1528053-1540785 GCF_000523025.1 Cynoglossus semilaevis
GGCAACAGCAGGGCGAGGTGTGTGGTTTTTTAAACCACAACCACAGCACTGTTTTAAACACATGTACATTTATATATAATATATATATTTAAATATTTTTTATATATGTATTTATGTAGATATATATTTATACATATATATTCTGATTGGTCGATTTTCTGTTTTATATATATATATATATATATATAGTTTTGTGTTCATTTCATTGGGGGTGGAGGAGGGAGGGTAACAAGTGCTAATGGGGGTGGTTTTACAGCACCACGTTTCACAGGTAACACTCTGTCTTCAGGAGACCCCCCCCTGTTTTTACTGTATTGGATTAGCCCAACCCACAGAAAGATTGAAATCATTTGCTAGAAGCCTTTGTCCGGTGGTTTGATGAATGTTCAGTTGGTTAGTCTCCTCTACCATGTCAAAGATATCGACGGTGTGGCAACATTTTACAAAAAAAAGAAAAGAAAACGGTTAAAAAGTTGAATGAAAAGTTTGCAAGCAACTGTTTTTATATTCCAGCTCGACTACAAACACGGCCCGTCGCCCATAATCGGTAAGCTAGCTAACTTTTCCGCGTTAGTTAGCTCCGTCCGTATTGAGTATATAAACATAGCAGAATTAACATATTGAATGTTTTAGCGTGATAATCGTTTCATAACTACAGACGAACCTGCCCATATCGACGGCAGCATCCCTTAGTTTTTAAGTTTTAAGATGGCGCCATCCTAGCGGTAACTCGCTGTATTAGCTTCAGGTATTTCTGTACCAAATTTCACTTCCGGGATGAACAAAGTCATGTATCTCCGGTACACCCAGGTCTCGCAGGATGTTAGGCCTCATCTATCATCCAAATACTTCATTATTATTATTATTTGACTTATTTTGTTTCTGCATTCGTTTTGATCTGGATTGTTTCTTTGTCTGAAATAACACATGACGAAAAGAATTGTCTAGATATTCCTTAACAGTTCATGTGCTGATATCACTATATGTTTTACGTTATGCAAAGAGTTCAGTGTGTAATTACTTTTAATTTCACGGCTTGAGTTAACATGTATGAGTTTATATATGTATATATATATATATATATACACAGACATATATTTAGAGTTCATCAGCAGTGGTGCCAAAGTGGTTCAAAACAGGTATGAAGTCTTAGTTTAGATTTACATGCTGCCCACACACTGACACAGTGAGGACCAAACACCTCAGGCCTGTGTTTTTTCAGCTCAACTGTCTGTGATCAGAGATGATGTTACAGTCTCATGTCAGCGCTGCGAGCTTCATGGTTGCACCCGTGTATTTGACTGTGACTCTGAGAATCTGCCTCAGGGAGATTATAGACCCAGAAGCCTCTGCTGTTCTGCATGAACCAGCCTTCAGTTTTAATGGGTTTCTAGTCTTTTTAACTGCACACTATTCTGTAGTTTTGTTCTTTTCTCCCTCCTAAAAATGTCTTCTTTTTTTTTTTACTTCTTTTGTCTGACAGGAAAGTCTCCAGCAGCTGGTTATGATGCCTTTACCAGATGTTCTTGTGCTGGGCCGGAACCCTCTGTCTGGTAAGTGTCCACCGACACAGATACGTCACCTTCATGGTTTAAAGTTTCCATGGAGTTACCTCGCAGTTGACATTAAAATAGGTAGTAATTGAAAAAGAGTCTAAAAAAAAGGGTCTTACGTTACCCCCCGTTAGTCCCTGGGCGTCCCCTGTAACTTGAAATGCGGTGTAATGCTCTGTAGAGAAGTGTTGACCTCTTGATCCCCGGGCCGAGCCACATGATACGTCTGAGCAGAGCGGCGGCGAGTGTTCCATCAAAACACTGTCATTACAGCCGACTCTGCACCAACTGCTGCTGATGTGACTCATGATGGAGTGAATGACGGAGAAGATTGGATTTAGACGCTATTGTCTCAGAGGAGAAGTTCATTTCACGGAGGAGCGCCTGCCGGCGGACAGATTTAATTCACACACACGCTAACGAATACTGAGCGCGTTGTTGGTTTGGTTGTACATACCGTAGATCCATTTTTAAATTGTTAAGCTTGTTTATTAACCCAAACCTCGCTGATGGAACACCACATTCGCTCTGATCCTTTTTCCACTTAGCCTGTTAGCACTTTGCAAGACAGTTTTTTATTGTGGTAAATAACCAGGGAGCTAAGAAAGTATATGAAGTATATTTTTTGTTTATCTGAAAATTATTCTGTTGTTGACCAGAGGTCGTCACTGGTAGAAATAATAACTTGGAGGAAAATTTTACTAAGTTACTTGGTTTAAAAACTTTTTTTTTCTTCAACTAGAGTTTATGGTCTTACTCACAACTTTTTGGGATTTGTTTTATATTATGTTGTGTATATTTTCTATAGTATAATTTTACCCTAGTGGTGACAGTGTGGCTACTGCGGGGACCGTAAAGTAAGAAGATTCCTGTTTCATTGCCCTGGGGTAACTCTGGGGAACAGGAGGTCCGGGGTAGGAGCGTGTGCAGATCTTTTTTATGATGGACACGGTGGAAGAGTGGTTGGCGCTTTGGCATTACAGCAAGTCAGCTGTTTGATCCCCTGTGATGATAGTCTGATGGTCTTTTTGTGTGGAGTTCTGCCAATTTGTTTGTAGGTTCTCCCTCCATGTTCTCCAGTTTCCACCCACAGTCCAGACACATGCAGGATTAAGGTCAAAGTTCACTCTAAACAGTGACAGTAGGTGTGAATGGGACTGTGATGGACTGGAGCTCATTAATGACCCTGAAAATAATTAAGCAGTGGATAATTAATGAACTAATGAAAACCACTTGAAATGAGAAAAAAAACAGTTTGAAAAGTGAGATAAACATCTGCATGTAAATACCCCAGGGCCGTTACTGTCTGCCCCCGGGGCTTCATCACTGCTGTGTTTGTCTTTACAGACACACAGTTCATGCAGTAGCAGCTGCAGGAAGGATTGATAGATTTCTGTAGCCTTTTCATGTCGCGCTGCTTTTGTCACGTTTTCACCACAGACTTGATTTCAGGCTGATATGAAGTCTTTTCATCACTTGTCATTTAACTCCAGACAAGTTCATCTACGTACGGGCGTAGAGGAAAAAGACAAACACAGAGGGCGCTGCTGTAGATGTACACAAGGTGTGTGTTGTTTGTTTCTGTTTTGACAACTATGTGTTTAGTTCAGTCAATATTTTCAGTTTATTAACCACTTTCCTACACTTTTTAATTGAGGGCTGTTTTTTGACCAAATCTGACATTTAAATCAAATATTTTTATATTTTCCAAATCTAAATAACAATATTGTCTTATTTTATTTAGGGATCAGATTTTTCTTCTTTATTTATGTCTGTTAGCAGGATTATAGAAAAAATAAAAATAAAACCACACAACGTGTCCCTGACAAGTGGAACATGGGAAATCTCATGTTTATTTTCATCTAGTTCAAAACAAGAGTCTCAAACTTATGGTCTTGGAGCCAAATCTGAGCTGCGAACTCCCCACATTTGGCCCAGGACTAGATTTGAATTTTACTCTTGAGTTAATTCAATAAAGTTTTTTTTCCATTAATAAAATCCCTCACCTCATTTGAGTTTGAGACCCCTGGTTCAGTGGAACAGCGCAGCTCTATGGTTTTATGATCCACTAGAGAACGGTGCTACTGCAGTTGATTTCTCTGCAGTACATTGCAGTATTTTGAAGGACTGACACTAGACACGTCTGAAGTTATCACTGAGAGAATTCAAAAACCAACCCACGCAGATGAGAGTGTGGAGGTTTAGCTCAGGGCCAGTGGATCCTCGCAGGGGCAAAAGCATTAGAACAGCATTCCTCAGGCTCTGTGCTGCCCTTTGACCCCGGGGCCTGTCAGTTAATCAGTCAGCGTGGCAGCGGTGGCTGCAGACACTGCTGCCGTGCATCGGCGGCTGCCAGCTGTAAGTCATTGGCCATGTGGCCTTTATTACACTCTCATTAGGGGGCAGGAGAGAGCGTGTGCACCGTCGAGTGTGTGCATAGTTGGTGGTTGGGGGAGGGGAGTCTTCAGCACACACTGAACAGTGAGAAAGCACTGTAACACACCCACCCTTCCTCTTCCTCCCCCTCCTCCTCCCCCAGGCTCTGACCTACTCCCCTCCTTCCTGCTCACACAGTGATGATGTACATGCTCGTAGGTTCTGTTTATAGCTGCTCACCACTAGGGCTCCTGTCTGGATGCAATCTATACAAGTGACTGCCTTTTGTGTAAACACAAGAGATTTCTGATTTCAAGAGGTTGTGGAAGTGCACCACACACCCGCTGACTTCATTTACTTGTCTTCATCTTTTTTTTTTGTGAATACGTGACTGTTATTTTCAGGGAAATGTAACTGGAAGGTGTTGAGGAAATGATTACAGTTGTGCTGATAAATAAATGTTATTTTCAATCTTAATCAATATAATAACTAGTGGCAGCTCAGGAGATAACGGGTTTTGGTCTGTTCTCTTCACTTGACCTCACATTTTTTGTGCCATGTGACTCAAAAAAAAAAATTCATCACATAATATAAAATATCACAAACTATAGAAACTCATAAATAAGTCTGGGGTCCCCGCTCCAGTCGAAGAGCTGAACGCTCACACCAGTGACCCACGAGTCACAGCGGCCTGAATGAGTCTTTTCACCGGCGGAAGCGAGTGCCGCGGCCGTGCTTGTGCACACGCACACGCATTCACTCACATCCTAACATTAACAATGACGCAGCAGGAAGACGGCGTTAGTCACTGTCCAACCGACCCCTGGTTTCCTGCTTGGGAGATAAAGTAAAGAGGAGGGGAGGGGAGAGGAGGTGAGAAAGAGAGCACGGATGAGGAGGAGCAGCTTTGAAACAATGATGAGTGAAGGGGGGGGGGCGGAAGGAAACGTCGGGTGAATGTAGGATGTAGAAAATCAATGTATAGAAGGGATGGAGTGTGTGTGTGTGTTTGTGTGTGTTAGAGGAAAGGAAAAGGAGGACAAAGAGAGTGTGACTCGTTGAGGGGGTAACACCTCCTTCACGCCTCCTCTCTGCTGCTGAAGGGAGTATTTTTGACCTTGCCTTTTTGACTTCCTCCTGCTCCGTCCTCTACTCTCTTCTTCCTCCTTTTTTACTATCCACCTGTCCGTGAAGTTTTCCTCCCGTTTGTCTCTCCTCCTTTTGCCGTCTCCGTCGTCTTCCCGTGCTGAAGCTGCATAAATAATTTATCCTGTGAGGTTCCTTATCTCTCCTCCAGCTCCAGCACATTTCTGCTGAGCTAAATCCCGTCCCTGCCTTGAATATGTTGTGAGTGTCAGAGCGAGGAGAATTAAAGCCTTCACCCTTCGGTTTCTGCTCATATCTGCCCTCTGTGTTCAATAGTGCTGTTTAAGAGGAAGGTGGGAAGAGGGGATGGGGGGAGGGAGGGTGATGTTATTTTTGGAGTCTGGCTTTTACAAAAACTGGCTCAGCCAACCGTTTTATTCATTATCTTTACTCCAATGACTCGTCTAAAAGTTTGTTTTTTAAAAATTTAAATTACAAACCAAATGATTCAGCTCTTCGTGTTAATATTTATTATGAATATTAAGACTTTATCCAACCTCAGGTCAAACAGACAGAAGCACAACAGTTAATAAATCTGGCTGTTCAGTCACAGACATCATCGTCTGTAGGTGTAGCTGCTGCATGATCACTTCACTGCTGTGTTCAAAAAGCTGCTGGAGAAGCTTCAGCTCAGGCCTGATTGTGGAAAAAAAAAACAAAGTCCCAACAGATGGGATTATTTATGGCACTCATCGCTTCATTTTATTTTAGAACTTGGATTAGGGGTTCAAATATATTGGAGATTTTAAACTTCTACTGCAGTTTTTACTGTTACTCTTCAAAGACAAATCCTACATAAAACACAGCAGCAGAAGCAGTCGTGTTCATTTTTAGCTGCACTTTCCATTTCAGCAGAGGAACGGGCACTGTTTCTGGCCTGTTCTAAAAACATTCAGTGTAGAGAGAACGTGTGACGCACCGGAGCACCTGAAACATCACAGTTACCAACGCATGGAAAATGTCTGCAGATCCAAATGGAACCTTCTTAAGAATGTTTAATGCTATCTCAGAATCAAAAGTACAACTTTATGTTGGTCGGTGTTTCACGTCACTAGGGATGGGAAAGATAATTGTTCTGCTGATGCGTCACCAATGTTTTTTTACACTTATAAGATATTGATATTACTGAAATATTTGATCCCACACAGGGGGAATTCTTGTTTTTACAGCAGATCTGCTGCCCCCTGGAGGTGCCAAGTATGTGGTTTCTCTAGGGTCTCGAACCCAGATCATTTTAGTTCAGTGAACTTGGCTGAACTAGAGATACAGCTCATGAACGGTCATACTGAAACGGCGCCCCCTGCCTTAAAAGCTAACATTCAAAGATTTCTTTTGTCTGATCCAACTATCTCCTCCTCCTCCTCCTCCTCCCTCCATGACACGACGCGTTGACCTTCCACATCCACACTGATCCAGACCAGCAGTATCTTTAGACATGGGTGGTGCAGATAGTGTGTGTATACCATGCAGTAACTGCCCCTGAGTCACTGTAACACAACCGTGCTGTAACACCACCTGGTTCACTGGTGATGAGCTCAGACCTGTCGCACATGCTGCTGCAGCAGCTGTTCTGAGGTCACAGTGTGTTCTGACATGTAGAGGGGAAACAGGAAGTGAATCCTGCAGCGCTGCACCGCGGGAGCAACTCTGTAACTCAAGTCGTGGGTTTTTATTAGGCAGGAATTGTTGCAACACGAGCGAGTTCGGCTAATTGGTAATAAAGGTGGAATGAATGGATCGTGTTTCAAACTGCGCCCTCGCCCCCAACCATGACTGATTCACCCATCACTTTTATTTTTATGAGGGAATTAGGAACAGGTTACTGAGGTTTTTCACTAATATTTGTTGTTTTTTGTGTGTGTGTTTTTCAGAACAAGGTCTGGAGGAGATGAAGAAGCTGCTGCTGCTCCTGCTGGGCTGTGCTGTTCAGGTCTGAACCTCGGTCTAACTCACTCACTCTCTGGCTTTTATTAGCACGTTTCACACTTTATTGGTAACATTGATGCAGTTTTCAGTGTAATGCCGGAAATCTAATTTAGCTCCATTTTCCAGTGACTGCTGCCACTTACTGCCTGTCATGACATGATGTGACTCTAATGTGGTTTACTGAAAGGCAAGCGGGAGTATTTTTTCCTCGTTTCCTGCGACAAAGGTCTCTTTCAGCACAAACTCTGCTCATTCAATTTGACTGGAAAAGGTTAAAGGACTCTTAAAAAAGGTTAAAGGACTGTTAACAGGATCATCTCGTCACACTCGCTCCACCCCTGGAGATGCACAGTGTTGTCCAATAGCATTGATGTTTGTGGTAAAACAGAATTTTAGTTTTTACTCGCGCATGAAAACTGTTAAAAATATAAACGCTAACAAGATACTACTAACTAAATTTTACATCACCTCCATTTCAGTCTGTTCTCTTCTTCAGTGGTGTTTTTTATCGGGGAATTAATTCTGTAGGATTTTTCTTTCTTTTTTATATCTGTGATTTCAGTGTGAGAAGAAGGAAGAATACATCGAGCGAATACAGACTCTGGACTTTCACAGCAAAGCTGCCATCGCTTCTCACATCCAGGAGGTAAAAAGAGCTCATTGTAAACCAAACATTTTCACACACACAGTCTTTTCTGCTATGTAAACAGATTTCTTTTTGTTAGATTAAAAAAGAATCCTAACAATACAGTGCTGTTGGTTTTAAGGTGACCCATAACCAGGAGAATGTGGTGGACCTGCAGTGGTTTGAGAGTGGAGAGATGCCGCCTGAAGATTTGGACAGTCTGTCCAGAAACCTGGCGTTCCATCTCAAACGCCTTGTGGATGAAAGAGACACTCATCTGGAGGTAATGACTTTCACATCTGCAAAGGTCAGGGTCAGGGCACAGAACAGAAATGTCATGGAAAAAGGAAAATATGCAGGTTTAGCAATTAGCAGAAAAAAGAATTGAAATCGTAGCAGTAGCAAAATATTAACATAATAGAAAACAGAAATATTCAACCTACAAATCACCACTTATTTCATAGATTGAGAAATATTTTTAAAAATTACAAAAATGGCTAGAAGTTAGCAAACATAGATAACTAAATGTAAGCATTTGTGGTAGCTAAAGGTTAGCCAAAAACAAAACAAAATGAATATTTTTTTATTTCAAGAAAAACTAAATTTTCACAAAAAACTAGCCAGTTATATTAAAAAATAAAAGCCAGGACAAACTTTGCTGAAAGTGCTGTAATAATGTTCATAAGGCTGTACTGTAACAGTAACCAAAAGTTATAACACGCCTCCACTGGGAAACTGCTGTGAGTGAGTGTTTTATTGCATCCTAACAGTGTTGTTGTGTTTGACAGTTTATGTGGAAACTTCTGCCTTTTTTTTTTCTGCCACCATCAGAGATCAGGAAGGAAGGGTAGAAACTGTGAACTGTACCTTTAACCAGCACTGTACGCCTCATTAATTGAGTTTAAACCCACACCGTGCAGATGAACAGAGCTGATAAGGCAGATGCATGTGTTTGTGCATGTTTTTGTACGTGCACAAGCACAGAGAGAGAAAAGGACTTTAATCGTCTCCAGATTATTTCTACGCAGACCAGCCGCTCCCAATTAAAAGCCCATTTCCTGTCACGGGCACTGGATCCAAATAGTCTGTGTGTGGGACTCTGGATGTACTTGTCTGTGCCTAAAGTCTAAATTTGGAGATGTGGGTGTGATTAGTAAATCCATTTATTTCTTATAAAAAAAGAAGGTCAGCCACTGAATCCGCCTGTACGGGGGAGAAAAATAAAGTGAATTTTTGTTGTTTTTTTTCTTGCTGATTTTCACCTGTCTGCTCTCTTCTGATGCCTGTTTCAGACCATAGTGGAGCTGACGCAGGAGAGAGACTGTATGACGTTGTCTCCTCTGGCTCCGTGTCCAACACACTCTCCCGGGGACTCCCCCAGCATGAGGAGGACGGAAAGCCGACAGCATCTGTCTGTGGAGCTGGCCGATGCCAAGGCCAAAATCAGACGCCTTCGCCAAGAACTGTGAGTGTCACCGCTACGTGTCAGGAACCTTTAGTTACAGGAATCATTTTTAAGGAACTAAGCAGGGATCTCAGTCTAGGTATTTTTAGGACGTATAAAAACCCCGTGAGAGGCCGAGTGGAGCCAGTGGTGCCTTCACAGTTCTAGGAAAATCACTGTTGGTGTTTACACTGCTGTAAGTCATTCAATGGAAATGGAACGTTCCCGGGTGTTTTTGATCTTTCTGTCTGTATTACGTCCGGTCGCTTGGTTTTTGAATGGTCGCTGTGTTTGTGAAAAGTGCGATGGTAAAGATCAGGTCCGACCTTCAGACAAACACACCCTCTCAGCCCAGCAGCTGCCTTTAAAGGCTGTCTATGAATAATGGAGTTTCCTTTGTTAAGTGCCATAATCCCCGACCAGACCCGGTCCTAATGGACAGAACCAATTATTCCTTCATAAAGAGTGGACCATCATTTTATTCCCAGCAGAACTTTCTCACTGCTGCCCAAACAAAACACATCATGTAACAGACTGTCTGGCTCCTCACGGCGGCGGTGGTGGTGGTTGTTGGATTCCTCGAGGTTTTGTTTTTTAGGGGATAGTTTTTACATTTGAGAAGATTTAAATGTTCAGAACTTCCAGTGCATTCTTCCACACAGCTGTATAACAAAGAATAGAACCTCAAATATGATGTGGTGCACGAGTTTAAAGAAAACTACAAACCGTCAGAGAAAAATGACAAACAATCTCTGTGAAGTGTTGGTTGTAAAAGATGGTTTGTTTACGTCAGAAGTTCCCAAAAATCAGACGACTTGACCTCAACTTAAATCATGCTGTAGTGACACGGATCCAAAACCTGAAATTTTTGACTATTGCATTGTGACCAGGACTTGGACCTGGTCTTGGATGAAATACTTTCATAAAACAATGTTGGTCACAGAGGTCCGTGAAACCTGCAGCAGATTTACTGTAGCTCTTGGTTCCACTTTGTTAATCAGACAATGGTTGTTCTGTGAGTGATGTTTTTACCAAGTGGTTGTAGGTCTTTGATTGGTCACACAAACATCACCTCTGCCTCAGTGAACGTCAACTCACTCAGCAGCGTCTCATGATGAAGACATGATGAAGACAGATGTCGTCCCTGTCCCACATGTTCTTAGTGATGAGACTTTAACAAAAAAACAACCAACTGAGACACAAAGGGACAATGACCTGTTTTGTTTGTTTGTTTCCATGGTGTTTTCTACTGGCTGCCATGGCGTGCTCATCATGTGATGTGTCTCTGTCTGTGCTGATGTCATCAGGTCACATGGCTGTAGTGTCTTTTCTCTGAAGAGGCTTGTGTTTTTGTTTTGTGTTTGTGTGTGGTCTGTGAGCACGACGGGTCGAAAAAATTTAAAAGTTGAAACTCTCTCTCTCTCTCTCTAACCCTGTACCATTTTATAGTTAAGTGTAATATTTCAGTAGAGTAAGATAATAAAAAAAATTGCCCTGATTTAGCTAAGAGTGCACTGATCGCTATCACAAAATTTAGTCTTAGTTTTAAAGGTAGTTAAGTTAAACTTGCAGTAACTGAACCAAATAATGAGTTTTATTATTAAACCTAACGGCCATGAAGAGCAGTGAGAAAGTAAAATTGAATGATATAAAGTTTGTCCAAACTGTAGTTAAAACTTAGCCCAGAAAATAATGAAGTGAAGTTGGTAAAATAATAAAATGTAGCCTTGATGTAGCCTAGAGTTAAACACAATATAGAGGATAGATGGATAAGTTTGGGGGGCAGGGAAGGGGGTTGGGGGCGGTGCGGCCACAAAAAGTCAAAAGATACAAAGCTACAAGTCCTCGTTTGTCTGCTGTGTTGTGTTTGGTCCGTCAGAAGCAGAGCAGGACAGACCTCAGGGCTTTAGTTCTGTTTCCCACAGTGCAGCAGTTGTTAATGTATGAGTTAATGCTGCTGCTGCTGCTGCTGCTGCCGTTCCTGGGTTTAAACCCATTAAACCACATTAGAGTAGAACTGTTCAGGCTGTTTATTCCACTGTGGGGCCTTAATTCACCCCCAGGTCACTGGGTAAATTAGTCCACCTCCAAATGCACCTTCAGTATTAGACCAGCGACAGAGCCTATAGACAGAGTTGCCAGATCTGCTATCTGTTATCAGCAACTTTGATCATAATTTTATAATTTTGGTGCAGACGGGCTGCCCTTTTTTTTTTTTTTTTTTTTTTGAAGTGAGGTTACTGATTACAGGTTTAGTTCCGGTTGTCATGCCGACCAACGCCGCTTACTTACCTTTCAGATTTTTTTTTCTCTGCTGTGTTGTACGTTAAAGTGGGCCATCAGAGAAGAGGCTGACATTATTTTTTATGCATGTTAAAAATATCTGCAAACAAGTGTCAGTGTCTGTGTTAAACCATTAACACAGGCAACAAATCCAGCTGCATCCATTAAACCCAAAGATAATCTGCCTCGCTAGGCTTGACAGGTGTTTGTAATTTGGGGGTGCGGAGAAAGGAAAATGAGGGGGGACTTGGGGGGGTAGCACAGTAACTGTCTGTAGATCGACTCCAGGTTTCAGATAAGATCCACAGAGGAACGAGAGACTGAGAATCAGGAGACGGCTTTTTCTCCCCTTGATTATGATGCAGTGTGTTTTTTTTGAGTGCTGTAATTAAATAGACGTCAGATGTTCGGTGGAGGGAACGGGTGGAAGTCAATGCCACTGTGGAAAAATAATAAACCTCTGAGTGGAAAGGTCCAGAATAAAACCAAACACAACTCATCCATTGGTTCTTCTAAATAAAATCTTATCGAAATATTTGTCAAATAAATTTGTCTCAAATGTCTGCGCAATGTTTTCAGTTGGATTTAAGATGCACTGCAGATGAAATGAGTTAAAAGAAAAAATATATATACCTTGAAGTTTTTACCCTGAAATAGTGTAGAAAATTTTAAAAAGTTAGCTTAGAGTGTTGGCACCAAGGTCAATCAATAGCTAGTCAGAAATGTAGCATAAAAAAATAGTTTATAAATATACCCTTCAGTTGTTGGAAGATTTGGAATTTGATCAGAAAAAAAACATTCATTTTTTCGATTGACCTTTTGGCCTCTGAACCTCTGCGTACCTGGAACAGATCCTTTTTTTCCCCCCGCTCTCATCCTGCATCTTTTTCCACAGTGGTTTTGGATCCACATTTGCATGTCTTTGTCTTTGTCTTTGTCTGTGTCCTGGTCACATGGTGCCTCATGTTCCCCTTGTTTTGTTTGCACTCGTGCTGTGATGGGTGTGAGAGGCGGCAGGAAGAGGATGTTCATCAGGAGGAGACACTTGAGCGACGTTGTCTCCTGACCCTACAGTAACAGCTCACCACAAATAAAGGGTGTTTTTACCCCGGTCTTTGTGGTTCGTCTCAGGTTCACATGTCAACATGGGTCGAGGACAAGGGATATAAAAAAAGACAATTCTAGTTACTGTTCTGACTGTCACTAACATCACACTGTATCTTTTCCCCTGTTTGAATTGAATAAACAGTGATAGATGAGCAAAAAAAGTAAAATAAGAATAATTTTAAAAACTGTATCAAATCAGTACATAGTTTGTTTGGTATTTTTTTAACTGCAAAAAAGAAGCATTTCAGACATTTCCTATTCTGAGAACCGCT
>NC_024318.1:1540792-1552823 GCF_000523025.1 Cynoglossus semilaevis
CAACTGTGTCAGCAGAGTTTCCACCGTTAAATAAATGAAGCTGCAAGACAAAAATGGAAACATCCCTGAAGGGATGTGACTGTTTACACTGACAGTCAGTACACACAGTTAGTGTTCGTTCTGTAGAGTTCAGTGACACTTCTTCTGGATATTTGACCTTCTTCTCATGTTGTTGAAACCCTGGTGTGTTTTGGTTTCAGGGAGGAGAAGAGCGAGCAGCTTCTGGACACCAGGCAGGAGCTGGAGAACTTAGCGGGGGAATCAAAGAGGCTGCTGCAAGAGGTGAACCCCTATGACCCCCCTCCCCCCCACACACATAAGCACTCCAACACTTACACCTGCCCCCCCCCCACTGTATTCTCTTTGTTTCTGTGACGCTGCCAGCCTTTAATCAGAGACAGTGTCTCAGCTCATTAGCAGCAGTTAGAGCTATCTTTAGATCAACAGCCGTCCTGATGGGAAGTGGGCGGCAGAATCAGTGTGTCCACACACACACACAGGCTGTTTATATTCATGACTATGTACATGTAGATGTGTATTGTTTTTCTCCTTCCAAAGCTGTCTTTTGATTGGTACACATTTGGCTAACCTTTAGCTACATCTAGTGTATAAACATTTAGCCGTATTTGTGGCTAGATTTTAGGTTTAATATGTTTGTTTTTATTTTATTGAAAATTTAGTTTTGTTATGGTTTTTTCCTTGCTAACCTTTAGTATTGCTATATTTCTGCTAATTCTTAGATAACCTAGCTCTGTTTGGTTATTCTTTGGTCTTTGGCTGTTTTGCAGCTAACTTTAGCTATTGTTTTGACTGAACTTTAGCCACTTTATATTTTTTTTAACTTCATAACAATATTGTTGCTTATGTTTGTCTTTTGCCAATGCTAGGCTTTAGACTTTATCTTCTCAGATATTATTTTTTAATATTATTTGGACAACTTTTAGTGACACTTGACCGATAAACTCTTGCAGAGCTTCCAGCTGATGTCAGACGCTCGCTCAGCTCGGGCCTATCGTGACGAGCTGGACGCCCTCAGAGAGAAAGCGATCCGTGTGGACAAACTGGAGAGCGAGCTGAGCAGATACAAGGAGAGACTCCACGACATCGAGTTCTACAAGGCCAGAGTAGAGGTACACAGACGCGCACGTCCAACTGTCCTGAACATGTACATCATGTTTATGTTCATATGCAGATGTGTGTAATAAAATACGATGGATTCTGTAGGAACTGAAGGAGGACAACCAGATTCTGCTGGAGACCAAGACCATGCTGGAGGAGCAGCTCGATGCCACCAGGACACGTTCTGACAAACTGCACCTCCTGGAGAAGGAGAACCTGCAGCTCAAATCCAAACTCAATGATCTGGAGATGGTGAGAGGATTGGATTTATGTTCTAGAAACGAGTGAAATCCATGTCATACATCTAATTTTGACAAATATTTCAACGATTTGCAAATTATCTGAAGTCTCCTACAGTAAATACTTAAATCTAAAGAGTAGGGATGTCGATATTAACTAGTTTCCGATATCTGATATGCCAATATTGTCCAAACACTTAATTTCCGATTCCGATATCAATCGATACCGATACAGTCCTGGTAGTATTTATTTATTTATTATCTGTACAAACCACTGTATGAGTATGAGGAGATTAATTAAATGAGCTGCAATGCTGCCATCTAGTGACGTTCACTTTAATATACAGCCGTTTATCCCCAAAACTATTTTTAGGGCACACGTCATATACTGAAACCCAGGCATTGCGTTATCTGCTTTTCATTATTGGAGGGAAAAAAACCGATAACGATTCTTACAGATATCACATAATATGCTAATATTGGGACAGTATTATCGGACATCCCTACTAAGGAGGTTATGATGATGAAAGATAGATAGATTAATGGCAAACAAAGAGACAGAGACGTACTGTATCTCATGTGTGTATCTCACCACTGCCTGTGGTATCTGCAGGACCGAGACCTGGACCGTAAACGTATGGAGGAGCTGCTGGAGGAGAACCTTGTTCTGGAGATGGCTCAAAAACAGAGCATGGATGAATCTCTACACCTGGGCTGGGAGCTGGAGCAGCTGGTCAAGACACCAGAGCTCACTGAAGGTTAGCCACAAGTCACACCTACTGTAGGACAAAAACAAGAGGAACTTTGTAGTATGATTGAGTCACATGGTACAGGGAGGTAAAGATCACTGGTTCAGTCAATGCTTCCTAAACAAAGTCCAAGCCAGGCTTTAATTACCGGTGTCCCCCGGAGTCACCCTGATGGCCTCTGCTCATTTGCCAGCCTCCACTGTGTCGTCCTCACACTTGGTTAAATCCTAATTAATATTCAGTGGCTCTCTGAAGGTAATCAGTTTATTGGCGTAAATGAGCTGCTGAGCTATGGATCTAGATGTTTGGCCAAATGTCACCTTCGAATCTTGGGTAATCAGTCATTCATTTAGGAATCAATAAGTCTGCCTTGACCAGATGTTATTTCATACTCAAACATGTTTTTTTCCCTTCTTTCCTCTGTCTTTGATCAGCTCCTCAGAAGTCGCTGGGCGAGGAGGTGAATGAGCTGACGTCCAGTCGTCTGTTGAAGCTGGAGAAAGACAATCAAACGCTGCTGAAGACGGTGGAGGAGCTCAGAGGAGCAGCCAGTCAGGACACCCTGGCAAAACTGGCTAAAGTCAGCCAGGAAAACCAGAGACTGACCCAAACGGTGAGTCATAAAGCGACCACTGCTACTTATCAGGGTCCCCACCTCTATTTGCATGTTTGACCAGCTCTTCCAGTGATATATAACCCATCCACTTGGCTTTAGACCTTTTCACACAGCGGTAGGGAGAAATAAAACAGGGAAAACAGAGTGTATGGAGATGGGTGGGAGAGAGGCTGAAAGCAAAGCTGTAAATCCAGGCCGTCTCCTGGACTCTTTTCTTGAACGACCCTGGATTTGAAAAAAAAGGCCACCTCTCTTCTTTGGGCTATTTTCAGAACAGAAGCTTCTCTTTGTTCCGTCTGAAGCCTGGAAGCATGAAATTGTGTTTTTCTCCCATGAACAGAAACATCTCTAACTCTGTATCTTCAGGTCAAATTCAGCTCCTCTGGACTGGAACATAAATGATTTCACGTGTCTGTGTGAATGTTTTTGAGCTCCAGTGTGGTCGACCCCCGGCTTAGATAATTGTTCAATCACAGAAGATCTTTGTTTTGAGCCTGAACCACAGATTAAAACCATTTTACCTTCATTTTTACCTCAAAGAAAATATGACATGAGACACAAAGGATTTAAATCTTTTGTATTTGTAAATGTGCAGCTGGAGCAGCTTCAGACTGAGCTGAGCACAGACAGGGAGTCTCTCCACGGCGCTGAAAACCTGAGCTCCGACCTGATGAAAGAGAAGGCGTCACTGGAGAAGATTCTGGAATCACTGAGGGAGAACTCTGAGAGACAGGTACCTGCACACACATAAACGCACATTTAAAAATACATTTTATTTTAAACAGTTTTTTTTACTTACCCTGACGAAGTCATGCGTCTGACCAATATTTTATAGACTTCTCACGTCTGCTGATCACAGGCACCTGCTGTTTGTCAGACATTTTTTAACATTTCAGACCTAAATCTGACACCTGGGATTACTGTGGTGTAAATGGCAATATTACACAGCCGCACCAGGGCTTTAAACTCATACATGTCTAAGTACATTTCTAAGTACGTGACCGACCATTTAAATTTTATTGATTGCACGGAAATCCTTCGCTCTGCCCCAGATGCCGACACCTGCTGTGTGTCTGCAGGATTTTTACATCTACAAGACCCAAAATCTGACACCAAGGATTAGTTTAAACCCCAGCTTTACTCTGTGTGCAGACGTGACTCCTGCACTCACTGATTTATACGAGCAAACCTTTCAGGTAGTAATAGAATGTTGACATACCAAGTATTTCCTGCTCTAAAATGGTATGGTCTGGAAATAAATAGCTGTTCAAATATAGTTTTTTATTTGGTCTGTCTGTCAAGGTCGACATTTGACTGATTTTCTGTCTGTTCTGCAGCTCAAGGATCTGGAGCAGGAGAACAAACATCTGAGTCAGACGGTGTCGTCTCTGCGTCAGCGCTGCCAGGTCGGTGCCGAGGCCCGGGTCAAAGATGTGGAGAAGGAGAACCGAGTTCTTCACGAGTCCATCTGTGAGACTACGGCCAAACTGAACAAGATGGAGTTTGAAAGGAAACAACTACGTGAGTGGCATCATGGGTTTTCCTGACACTTGGTTGAATTTTGAAAAATTCAATTTTTTTTGTTGGATCAGCTTAGTATTGTGTCAGAATCTGAGTCTTTCATACACAGGTAAGGAGCTGGAGGTGATGAAGGAGAAAGGAGAGCGAGCAGAGGAGCTGGAGGTTCAGATGCAGAAGCTGGAAAGAGAAAATGAAAGTCTGCAGAAAAAAATCACCAGCCTCGGAATCACCTGTGAAAAGGTCTGTATTTTGACCTGAATCATGACACGTTAAAATAATAATAATATAATTTGTTGCTGGCCTTCTTGTCCCTCATTGCGAATTAATAAACTTATAAATATTGTATGTTTTTGGACATGCAGGTATCGTCTTTGGAGAAGGAGAACAACGAGCTGGAGGCAGAGGGTCGTCGTCTAAAGAAGAAGCTGGATGCTCTGAAGAACGTGACCTTCCAAATGGAGGCCCTGGAGAAGGACAACGCTCAGCTGGAGCAGGAAAACCTGGAGCTACGACGTTCTGCCGAGAACATGCGTTCTGCTGGGGCGAAGGCTGCTCAGCTGGAGGCTGAGAACAGAGAGCTGGAGAGTGAGAAGAGTCAGCTGAAACGGAGCCTGGAGCTGCTCAAAGCTTCTTCCAAGAAGACGGAGAGATTAGAAGTGAGTGTCAAAATAGAACAAGATTTTAGAAGTCACATTTTCAACCGTTCAATTTTTTTATCCAACATTTATTTTCAAGAACATTTTTGACTGAATTTTGAGAAATAAAATGTTTTTCTTCAACCTTTCATTTCAATACCACTAGGGCTTGTCTTCAGCTGTGAAATACAAAAATAAAATAAAACAAAAATATATTTTAGGTTACATTTTTGTAGCTCTGTCTGGTCCAATTATTGATAACTTTAAGCTTTTTATTTAAGTGACTATTCTTAGTCTTTTTTTGCTAATATCACCTATATTATCCTTTTATGTCTTTTTCTCAGAAGTTATTTGACAAAGAGTTCATTTAGTAGTTTGTTAATGTGTTCTGAACTGGTAGTGGCTGCTAAATAAGACATCTGTGGATCAAAAGTCAAATGTGCCACTTTAGTTCTTCCCTTTTTGACCAGAGGAGAAAAAAAGCCGTCTGTTCTGAGACATCAGTGAGCGACATAACTAGTTCATTTGATGCTTTTAATAACACAATCTGTCAATTTCATTCCCAGGTGAGTTACCAGGGCCTAGATACAGAGAACCAGCGGCTGCAGAAGGCTTTGGAGAACAGCAGCAGAAAGATCCAGCAGCTGGAGGCTGAGCTGCAAGAGGTGGAGACTGAGAATCAAACCCTTCAACGCAGCCTGGAGGAGCTGAAGATCTCCAGTAAACGTCTGGAGCAGCTGGAGCAGGAGGTACGGGAAATAAGACAGTTTCACGTGTCATCACTAAGGAGGTGCTAAAGAAGACACTGTCATCACTAAGGAGGTGCTAAAGAAGTCGCAAAAAAAACCCATGAAATTCAGTTTGGCACCTGAGCAACCACCCATGCACTTGGTTCTAATAAAAATAACAGCATGTCGCCCCAGCATACTCGGATGATCCCAGATTATTTGACTAAACTGAGCCAATGAAGTGTTTACACGGCGTTTAGACTAAAGGTAATCCCATGAAACAATGTTTCTTCTTCAGAATAAGACTCTGGAGCAGGAAAGCTCTCAGCTGGAGAAGGACAAAAAGCTCCTGGAGAAAGAAAACAAGCGGCTGAGGCAACAGGCGGAGATCCGTGACTCCAAGCTGGAAGACAACAACCAGAGGATCTCCTGCTTGGAGAAAGAGAATCGAACCATGGGCAAGGAGATGATCTTCTTCAGAGACTCTTGCACCCGAGTCAAAGACCTAGAGAGGGAGAACAAAGAGCTGGTGAAACAGGTCACCATCGATAAGAAGACTCTGATGACTCTCAGAGAGGTGAACCTGGGATCTTAATGGCTTCTGGAGATGGTCTGCACTCATGTGCCTTTTATTTATTGGCCTTTTTCTGGTGCTGCATTTAGGAGCTCGTCAGTGAGAAGCTGCAAACCCAGCAGATGAATAACGATCTGGACAAACTGACCCACGAGCTGGAGAAGATTGGACTGAACAAGGAGAGGCTGCTGCATGACGAAAACTCAGACGACAGGTATCAAATCACTCATTTTCTCCTTGTCTCAATGATGAGAAGATAATATGATTGGGTTTAATCAATGATCTCATTTAAGATTTGTAAAAACAGATCTTGCCTAATGTAAGTTCAGATGAACAAAGTCACTCAGTAACTGAAGCTCTGTCTTAGGTTTGAACTCCTGCAAACCAAACTGGAGTCCACCTTGAAATCATCCCTGGAGATTAAGGAGGAGAAGATCGCTGCTCTGGAGGCTCGACTGCAGGAGTCCTCCAACCTCAACCAGCAGCTCCGCCAGGAACTCAAGACAGTAAGTCAATTACACACTGTGTCCCTTTGACTGTAAATAATGTATTAAAGCATCGAAGAGTTCAAACAACAGCCCGTAGTTTCAGACCCCAGGAAGACACCACCCAGAGGCAGATACATTATTTATCTTTTCCCTCTTTGCTTCTCTCATACACTTCATCTTGTCGTGATGGTCAAATTCTCTGCTCTCCTCTTTTTCCCGTGTCGGCCATTACTGTAAAAATATCTAGGGACTTAGGCCGGACTTCAAGTCTGCTAAGGGTTAAATTACTAAAAGCATGGACTTAAAATAAACATCTTCAGAGAATACTCCACTATATACATTTTATATAAAAGTAATTTAAAGCTTTTTTTTTTACCTTTTCCAGGTGAAGAAAAACTATGAAGCACTGCGTCAGAGGGAGGAGGAGGAAAGAATGATGCAGAGCTCGCCCTCTAGAGGAGGGGAGGACTCCCAGTCTGTCAGCAAATGGGAGAAGGAGAGCCACGAAGCCACCAGAGAGCTGCTGAAAGTCAAAGACCGGCTCATCGAGGTGGAGAGGAACGTGAGTATGGGCGAGAGAAAGACCTCATGTCTTTATGCCCCCCTACAGTTTGACTTGGTTTATACACCTCTGGTTTGTGCCACTCCAGAATGCCACACTGCAGGCTGAGAAGGCTGCACTCAGGAGTCAGCTCAAACAACTGGAAACGCAGAGCTCCAACCTGCAGGCTCAGATCGTGGCACTGCAGAGACAGACCGCGTCGTTACAGGAGAACAACACCACGCTGCAGACGCAGAACGCCAAGCTGCAGGTAGAACCACAGAATTTAACATATGACTTGACCAATAGCCCTTCTTTCTGCCCTTTTGTTTTCACTGTAGGGTGAGGTTTTATACTTGTGTTGTTGGCAGACAGGATTTACACTGACTGGACAGAGGCTGTGGGACACTCCCTCTGGTCTTAGCAGCTCTATTGATGTACAGTATGATGACAGGGCAGAAAAGGATTTCATGAGCGAACAAAGAGTGTATCACCACCTGGACAGTCTGTGTGTGTGTGTGTGTGTGTTTAAATAAGCAGAGTGAAGAGGGATTTAAGGTCAGGAAACCACAGTGACCACAAAGGAAACATTAAAAAAAACAGTTATCCTTCTCCAGGTTTGAATGCTGGAAAAACAAGAATAGAATAGAGACAAACAAGAATAGAGAAACAGTGCCCCCTGCAGGCCACAGCAACTAAAATCTACTTATTTTTTTCCATCTTGAATGTTTTAATTCATGTCAAATTAAAAGATATTATTTTTTTCCATCTTGAATGTTTTAAGTCATGTCAAAATAAAGTTTTTTACCACCATCTTCTCCCTCAGGTGGAGAACTCTACCCTGAGCTCTCAGAGCGCCGCAATCATGGCCCAGAATGCCCAGCTGCAGAGTCAGCAGAGCAGCGTGGAGGGTGAGCGTGAGGGAGCGCTGAAGGAAAAGGAGGAGGTGAGGTCCACCTACGAGCAGCTCCTCCGCGACCACGAGAAGCTGGCAGCGCTTCACGAAAGGCAGGCGACGGAGTATGAAGCCCTGATCGGGAAACACGGAGGCCTGAAGAGTTCCCACAAGAGTTTGGAGCAGCAGCATCGGGACCTGGAGGACAAGTGAGACTGGGGTTCACCAGTAGGGGGCGAGAGCCATCAAATAAAACACTTTATAATGTGTATGTGCTTCGTTTGTCTCTCAGGTATAAACAGCTGGTACAGAGGAAAGGTGATCTGGAGGAGCTGGAGAAAAACGTGAAGGAGCAGCAGGAAAAAATATCCCAGGAGAAGAAAACCCACCGAGACACGGCAGATCGATGCCGACTGCTGAAGGAGGAAAATGACAGGTCAGAAAAAAATGATTTTATAAGGTCAGGAAAAAAAATGAAATAATAAACGATGAATTACCGTTGATACTCATCTCATGAATTTTCCCCAGACTAAACTCCACAAATCAGCAGCTTCTGAAGGACAACGAGAATCTTCAGACAGACCACAAGAACCTGAAGACCCAGCTGAACAGCACCAAGCTGGAGCAGACCAGACTGGAGGCCGAGTTCTCCAAACTGAAGGAGCAGTACCAGCAGCTGGACATCACCTCCACCAAGCTCACCAACAAGTGTGAGGTGAGGACAGAGCCGACGCCTCTCATCTGCTGCCGACCAGCGACTTTAAAGCAGCTTCTTTTTTTTCATAACTCCATGTCTGTGTCTGTGTCAGTTGTTGAGTCAGATAAAAGGAAACCTGGAGGAAGAGAACCGACATCTGCAGGACCAGATCCAGACGCTGATGCTGCAGAATCGCACGCTGCTGGAGCAGACCATGGAGAGCAAAGACCTTTTCCACGTGGAGCAGAGACAATACATGTAAACGCCCAAGTTACTTCGTGGAGCAGAGACAATACATGTAAACGTCCAAGTTACTTATAATAATAATAATAATAAAAAACAAAACCCAGATCCACAACACAGGAGTCGGGTGTGCTGTATGAATGTTTCTGTGACTTTCAGAGACAAACTGAATGAGCTGAGGAGGCAGAAGGAGAAGCTGGAGGAGAAGATCATGGACCAGTACAAGTTCTACGACCCCTCACCTCCACGCAGGTAAATGACTAATGTCAGGAAACAAACATAGAATTTTTATTCTCGTGTGTATTTATTTGATCTGTCTGGTGGTTATAGGACAGAGCTTATAATCAAAGGGTGGCTGGTTCAAACCCCAGCCTGACCATGAGGTTGAGCAAGGCAGCTCCAAAACTGTAGTGTTTCACAGATGAGATGTAGAAATATTGGTGTCAGTACTTGGTGAGAATAATCAAATGAGTTTGTAAAGAAATGACAACACTGGTCAAATTATCATTGAAGAGAGAAAAATAGCCAAACTCTCATTTTCTCAATTCATTGAAAAATAATCTCAGTTCTTTTTCATCCTGTTTACAAATGAAATCAGAGAACCTTCTCACTGGAACATCTGGGGGAAAAGTTAAAAATCTTATTATTCTGCAGAGCATCAAACTGCTGTGGTCTCTGACACCTGTTAGTCTTAACATTTAGAAACTTCAACATTCAAGGTTTACATAAAGGGCATTTTTATCCTTTGTTTTTATAGTTTTACTCTCTTTCTGCTCTCTCACCTGCAGACGGGGCAACTGGATCACTCTGAAGATGAGGAAACTGATCAAACCCAAAAGTCGGGAGAGGATGCGTTCTCTCCCACTCACTCCGTCTCGTTCGGAGTCCGGAGACGGTTTCCTGAGTTTCCCCCCCGACAGTCAGGACAGCTCGTCCATCGGCTCCGGTTCCAACTCTCTGGACGACACGCTCACACACAGGAGGAGCAACAGTGAGTAACAACTAAACACACGCACACAGACACAGACAAAAACGGTGTGTTGTAGATTTGAAATTTAAAATCAATGCAGAAAAGACTGTAGTGAGGTTCTTGGTTTGATTCCCAGGTTAATGCCCAGATGATTCAATTTGGTGTTTTTGCACACACAACACCGTTGTGGGGTACTTATAATTTCCTGAAAAAATCTTCAAAATGGACACACGATGGGTGTGTGTGTGTGTGTGTGTGTGTGTTCTCCTTTAACCTGCTCCTCTACTTCTCTATCTCTCTCTGCAAAGGGAGGAGAGGGCAGCACGCTAATGCCCAAGGGCAGGGATCCACCAATGGTATGCTACGGATGTGGGGGGGTGAGAAGGGGGTCGGGGGGGGGGGGTTCATTGTGACCCGACCGTCACGTCTCTCAGAGCATGTCTCCGTGAATCCATTCATGGGGTCGAAGGTTTGGGTTGATCTGTGCAGCTCAGCTGTAAACCAGGAAGAAACTCCATCAAACATCTGTAGCATCATCGCTATTAAAAGGTGCAATGGATTCTCGACCAGTGTGGGATCAATAAAGTTCCATCTAATCTAAGATAATCTTATCTAATCCAGATGTGTTCCCTGATACACAGATAGGTAGTTTTACCATCTAGAATCAGAACGTAGTCCTTGTGAGTGTGAGTGTGTGTACTCCACTAAGAAAAAGTGGAAATTAATTTATTATTATTATTTTATTTGCTTTAACGATGATAATAACCAATAGTAATATATTACAAAAATAAAACAATATAATAAATATTTTTAGTTAGTTTTAGTTTTAGTTTAGTAAACATTAATTAATAAACATTTTATTTTCTTACAGTATCTTCTCTGAAACACGTGCACCTGTTATTGTAAAACGGACTCTTTTAATTGCACCCTTTAATGCCCTCTAGTGTCTCATCTGTGCGGTGTTATTTTTATGTTGTGTAATGACTGTAGTTGTAATGTAAAGTACGACACTCATGAGCATTTACATGACGGTGTGTGTCTCTGTGTGTGTGTGTGTGTGTAAGTCATATTGTCTTCATGTAAAAAAGTCTGTGTTATTTACAGGTAACAGAAAGTGTTGGTCGACACAGAGCATGAAGCTTTTCTTTTGCCTCCAGCAGGGGGTGCAGTTTGTTTTGAGTTCATTGATTACATTCAGACTATTTAGACTGTTCCTCTGAACAACTTTAAATCTGAATCATTAAAAAAAAATGACGTTGTCTGTTTTAGTCCATCTTTGTCTACATCTTTTACTATTATTGTCAAACATTAACCACAGCCCTCTGTTCTGTCCTCCTTTATTTCTGTTCCTCCACCTGTTCTGGGACTGTTCTACCTCCTCCTGTCCTACTTTCTGTCTGTCCTTCCTTCCCTCTGTCTCTGGCTGCTCTGTGGCAGCTTTAAAGAGGTTGCCTTTCATGAGGAACAGGTCCAAGGACAAAGACAAGGACAAAGCCATCTACCGGCGCTCCATGTGTAAGACCGCCGTTAGCTGCCGTCGCCCCCTCAAACTCCAACCCCTGCCACGTCGTCTCTCTTCGCAAATGTCACACTTGGAAAAACAAAGACTTACGAGTCACTGATATCACGGTGTCTGCAGCAGTTGGAAGACACTGAGAGATTATTCCAGTCCAACACAGTCACTACGTTTGAATTCATTTACATATTTAATGTTGACTCAGATTATAAAGATTCTAAAAAAAAATCTCATTAATTAGTCATTAATTTTACACATGCTCAATGACGTATCATAAAAACGCAGTCTGTGTTGCACTATACTAGTCATGGTATTTTGAGCAGTGTAAAAGGCCAAAAGTTTGACGTCAGTGACTCCACATCGATGTTTTTCCTCGACGACTCCTAACTTCTACAGCTGCTAACGTCGCCTCCACTCCTGTCCCCAACATTAACACAAGTTTTATTAGTGTGAGTTAAATATATGTCTGGTGGGCAGCTTTTTTCGTGCGCTTTTGTTTT
>NC_024318.1:1552916-1560847 GCF_000523025.1 Cynoglossus semilaevis
TCCTGTCTTTACCCACAGCATGATTTAAGCGTCAGCCGCCGTGTCTCTCATCTGCTTCACACACTTATTCATATATACTGTATGTGTGTGTGTTTGGCTCCATGGCTGTGTGCTGTACCAGGCGGTTTATTGTTGATTTTTTAATTACTAATTTTATTTGCAAATTCTCTTTGACAAACATGAATCATCACATTTCTAAAATGTACATTTTTCTTTTAATCTTCTCTTCTGTCCACGCGACCGTGTCCGTGTCATGTTCCTCCCCCTCAGCCATGAACGACCTGCTGCAGACCATGTCAGTGGCTGCCAGTCCTGGGTCACAGTGGCCGGGCAGCACCGAGTATCTGGACAGTGCCGAGGCTGGAGACGGCAGCATGACGCCCGGGAGCGGACGCAGCGGTCGGCGCATGAAGGAGTTGGCCTTTTCCACCAACGCCATTGACTGCGCTGCTCTAACGCTGCCCTCTGCTGGACGCAGCAGGGCCAGGTTACGGATAAAAATCAAAGGTTTAACTTTTGGATCAAAAATGAGGAAATGATTTGATGAAAATAGTTGAAAATGGTCCATTGATCGTCATCATTGTGTGTTTCACAGATAACGTGTCCTGTGAGGATGTGGCGGCCTCCCCTGAAGAGCCCAATATTCCAGGTAAAACCTCCAGCTAACATTTATATGTGAAGGTCTACTCTCAGTAAGGCCTTTGTGACACTGTTTGAGAAAAAGCAGAAAATAGTTTCTTCAGCAAACCACTAGAGCTTTACTGCTGAAAGTGGACTCTCTCAGACTAATGACTTCCCATCATGCACTTTTAAAATCCATGACGCTGCTGTAAACACCCATTTCCAGTACAGTGCATCTCTGTAATGGCTAAAGGTAATGGGCATCCGTCCTTTCACACCAGCAGATACAGCATTAGTTTTTCAGTCACATGCTGAGAGTGGTTTCAATTTGTTTCCTGTGTTTTTGTCGTTTCTACAGTAATTTTTTTTTACAGTTAATCTTTACTGAAAGTTTTTTTTACTGCTTTTCTCGTTCAACAAATACATTAATTTTATAAATCAGTGCAATTCTCACACTTTGGTACAAATAATAATATATGGAAATCAAACTTCATTTGAGTTTTCGTGCCTGCGCAGTAATAGCTCCATGTCCCTGATCGGGGCCTGCCCCCTATTTTGGTGACCAATGTTGTAAAGTATGAACCTGTGTTTTCTGTTAGGCCTGGTGTGCAGCAGTGCTGTGACTCTGTGTCCTTCCCCTTTTGAGCTGAACCTTAGCCGCAGAGTTCTCTGTGGCTTCTGTAGTAAGTCCTGGTTCTTGATCTGAATCTGGGCCACAGTCGTTCAGGCTGTTTCACATTGTAAAAGTTGGTGTAAAATTCTATTTTTTTTTTTTACTCTCATCTCTGAAACCACTGGAAAAAGGACTTCATGGGTTTTCAGCACAAAACAAACCACCTTCTAGTCTTTCCTTTTTCATTTTCACACCTAAGCTAAATGCTGCTTAATCAACACTGAGTTGAACCTGTGAACCTGTCATGGTCTAAGGGTGTGTGGCTGTGTTCTCATCCTATTAAATATTCACTGGTCGTGCAGCGACATCTCTGTTTTTTTTCAAGTGTGTTTGAAAAGCCGCCAACGATTGGCTGCCGTTGCATTGACCATCCTTTTGTTCTTCAGTTTGGTCTCCATCAGTCGTCCATAAGGAGACCTCCTTGGACACCGACGTCTCAGCCTGTTCTTTCAATTGTTGTTGTTTACCAACTGGACATATTGAGGACACAGCCTGGCTCGGAGCCTTGGTTTCTGTCCTCGTGCCTGGCGTACGCCATCTGCTGTCCCAGCAGGAGGCGCTCTATCAAACTGTTAACGTCGTGGCAACGTGTCACTCTTTGTGTTAGTGTATGTTGGTGGGAAGACGTGAGTGTGTGTGTGAGTGTGTGTGTCGGCCAAGAGCCGGTGTCAAAACAACCACTCACTCTTTCTTACACATTTTTAATTTCTCTTTAACTAATTAATTTCCTGGAATGAGAGCGTTGAGTTCCACGGTTGAAGTACAGTAGAGTATTTTTGTATGTATACAGTACAGTTTAGCCTAACTGTATATTTACATGCACATTGTTTTGTCTATCTTACTCAGCTACCAGGCCCTCCAGTCTCCATAGCAACAGGACCAGTAATAATAGTCACAATAACTCGCACCTCACCTCTCCTCTGGAGGGAAAAGGTACGCACCTCCTGCTCCGGTGAATGATGTGTGTCGGAACTGTTGGAGTAACTGCTGTAACTGCATTTGGATTTGTTGGGGAAATACTGCAGTTCAAATGCAGTACAGAGAGGTTTTTTTTTTGTTTGTTATTACTCTCCTCTCTGACTTGATCTTTGCCTCGTTGGTTCTACTAAGGCACACTGAACGGCAGCGTCAGCCGACCCCACAGCGAGAGCAGCGGAGAGTTCAGTCTGAGTTTGGACCAGGAGGTGTGGTCCAGCAGCGGCAGCAGTCCTGTCCAGCAGCCCACCTCCTCACGCTCCTCCCACCAGAGCCCCCTGCAGCTGCACCGCTCTCTGGACCCGTCCACTGGTTCTGGCAGCCCTGGCCAGAACCAGATCAGGAAGACGGGGTCCCCGGGAAACGAGGTTCTTTCACTGCAACAGTTCCTGGACGAGGGCATCGATCCTGCGGAGGTTTGTAATGTATGGCTGTATCTACGGTATGGCAGTATATTGCAATATAGATTCTCAGGTTTTTATTTAGCTCAAAGTCTCTGCTTTATAAAAATCATTTCATGGTGTCTTTGGTGGTCTTGTTTTAGTCTCTGCTTTATAAAAATCATTTCATCGACGGAGTCTTTGGTGGTCTTGTTTCAGTCTGGCAGTCTGGAGAACCTCACCGTAGACTCCCCTCGTCTCTCCACGTCCTCGGAGCCCAAAGAGAAAGAACGCGTCACCAAAGGCCGGGGTATTTTGCGCTCCTCCAGCAGCAGAGCTGCACCTGCCAGCTCTGAGCGACCTCCCAGGTCTTCGGCGCAACCGGGACGTCCGACCCTGAGGAAGGCGGAGAGCACTCGTGTGAAAGGCTCCGTCCCGGTCCGCTCCAGCCTGTCCTCCCAGAACAAAGCCATGTCTGTCTCTGACCGTCTGGACTCCGCATCCTCCGCGTCCTCAACTCTACCCAGAGCCAGCAGCGTCATCTCCACGGCTGAAGGCACCACACGGCGCACCAGCATCCACGACCTGCTCTCCAAGGACAATCGTCTGCCCGTGTCCGTGGACGCTTCGCCTCCCGTCACTTCCACCAAGCCTGGAGCTCGCCCTCAGCCTTCATCCAGTGAGTACCACCACAAATCCTGCTCCTTTACAGCATCCCTTAACACCAGCACCAACACTCCTCCAATGCCAAAGTCACTTAGCCTACCCTGCCACCACCTGGAGGAACCCGACCTCACCACCCTCGAGTCTTTCCTCGGCCCCTCCTTCACTGCAGAGTCCGTCTTCATGGACTCTATTTTTAGCGAGTCCGGTGCTAAGAACCTCCCCTTCCTGTCTCTAAACCCCTCCCTCGTCAGCAACATTAGCGGTCCGCCTCTGATTAACAAAGCCCCGACTGCCCCAATGACACCGCCCCAAAACCCGGCCCCTCATTGTCAATCAAACGGTCAAACGGGATCTGAACCCGTCGGTCTTCAGGGGTTCAGCGTGGAGCCCAATGGTGTGAGTAACTCAGGGGAGTCTCTGAGTCCAGAGGAGAACCAGTCGCTGTGGTATGAGTATGGATGTGTGTGAAGAAAGTTTTGGAACCATCTGCTCATCAAACCAGACCTGACTTTAAAGAATGAACAGATGGATAAATGTTCTAACCTCACCTGCTGCATGTTTTGATCAGAGCTCCGTCTCTGTCTGTGTGGTGTCTTGGTTTTGTTTTGGTTTTTCAGTTTGTCTTGCTGCTGACTGCTGATTGGTTGTTCGGGTTTTTGTTTTGCTTTATTTCATCACTTCCTGTTTTGACCCATTTTTCTGTCCAGTTTGGTTCTTTAAAGTTGGGTTTCAGTTCAGTTCTCAGTTACAACGCTGTGGACTGATGTAGTGACAAGTTGGGTTTCAGTTCAGTTCTCAGTTCCAACGCTGTTGACTGATGTGAAGGGTTCTTAAAGTCAGAGCTGGGAGCAAGGCATTGTGGGATAAATGCTCACGAGAGCGTGTTCTTCAAACGAAAGCTTTTCACTGTCGCTTTTCTGCATGGCTTTGTTCCATCAGCAAACAAAACACAGATTTTGATCAGGTGATCAAAATGTTTTTTGTTTCTAGTCGTTTTGGTTCCTGTTGACTCTGTAGAACCGTAGACAGTATATAAGAAATGGATGGAGCCGCTGTGCTGTGAAAAAACCACCTGTTGGATGCTGTCAGTTGCACATTGTGTCCACTAGGGCTGCATGTGATTTTTACTTTTCCAGAATTGAATAATCACAACATTTGGTTATTGTTCACAGATCACATTTAAGTGATTATTTAATTATAAAAAGTTGTTGTTAATTGTTACAGCCCAGACATCCGCTTTCATCAGAAGTGCTTTACAGTGTTTATTTCTCTCAACGGGATCATTGTTTACGAAACACACAAATATATTTACTCAGAGATTTTGGCAGATATTGAGGCTCCACTTATGAACCGATGGCTGTGTCCATTTCTAGCGTACGGTCTTTGTTTTTAACGTGACATCTTTGTATATTTCACAGTCGTTTTGCTTGTTTGTTTTTTCATTTATTAACTGCTGGGTTTTCTCTGTGTGAGTGGGAGTGGGGGTGTGGTGTCACCGGACGTAGAAGAACCGCAGAAATGGACACACTCGTCCTGGTCATGAGTGAAACCCCAGGAATAAAAGTTCTCACCTGATTGAAGAGCAGGGGTTCCAAACCTCTGGCCCAGGGCCCACGTCTGGCTCTGGACTGGACAATGTTGTCCTGTAATTAAATTAAATTAATTTCACTTTATAGCATGAATTCAGCCAATAAAATACTTGAATTGGCCCTTTAAGAATGCAGTATTTATATTGATGTACACTCTGATCCCATTTAGGGGTAAATGTTTTTGTAAATCACAACTTTCCGAAGGAAAGGCGCAACTTTTGAACTTGACTTCACTACAGCCAGGTTGATGTCCATTTCAGATGTACGGTCTGTGAGGAACACGGTTCTTTTACATTTCCTCCTGGTATGTTACACGTTGCTTTACGAGTGGAGTGGGTGTGGCTTGGTGTCCAGTGACGAATCACAAACGTTTGGTTTGGTTGGTTGAAGGAAAGAATGGTTACGATTTGAATTAGCAGGAGGTCGAAGGAAAGATCGGAGCCAAATTATACGTGCATATGTTTGAGTAGAGGTTAAACGCAGGTTAATGAAAGTTTGATTTGTTACAGCGAGTTAGTGGTTGAGTCGGTCAGGTATTTTATTTTTTTGTTGAAGGATTAAATGTGATTTTGGTTGTTTTTTTTAAATATATATATATATTTTATTCAGCCCTTCTGTCCCAGTATAACTATAGAATGTTTAATACTTGACTTTTAGAGTGACAAGATCGTGTACAGATTGTTTTGAAGAATTTAACTTATAATCAAAGACAAGCACTGCGTTATCATGCGTTGATAGTACAGTCGATCCGTCAACACCTTTATTTATTTCAGCTTTTTTTGTTTTGTTGCTTTCCCGCCTATTTATCTTCCTGTTGTTGTTGTTGTTGTTGTGTCGCCATCTACAGACGTAACATGAACGTTACCTTTGTCCTACAGATGTGGAAGGCAGAAAGTCTAAAAGCAGGAGCGGGGGGGCCACGCAGCAAAGCTGCTAAACCCCGCCTCCGCCGCACACACACTCACACACACCCACCCTGGTCTGTGTGGTACCGTGCTGCGAGCGCGTGGTGAGTGAGGAACGATGGGTTAGCGGGCGGGTGGGGGGGTGCCTCCCCCCCCCCCTCGACCTCCAGAGTCTGTCAGCTTTAGACCGCATGACTTATGGGCTGCTTTCACACGTGCCTCTGAGTGGACCCCGCCCCTCGGGTTCTGTGCAGGTTCTCACTGTCCCCCCTCCTCCTCCCTGCTGCTGTGCCCCCCCGTTCCCCCATTCTTTGTAAAGATGAACATGAACTCACCCTAAAGTCCTTCTACTTCCTGCTGCATGGCTTCGGTGTCACGCTGAAATCCTTCCCCACTTCTGCATGCAGACCCAGACCTGCTTTTTTTTTTCTTGGTTTTTCAGAAACTCGTCTTCTTCACTTTTCTAACTTGTTTCTTTCTTCCTTTCCTTCCCCCCTCTTCTCTCTTCTTGCCGGGGCCTCAGAGGGGGAGTTCAGCCTCGGATCAGTGTGTCAGAAACCTAGTAGACTTTAATCTGCTGTGACGGGCTGCAGTGAGAAACGATTGTATATCTACGTGGTTGTTCTTTTTCTCCTTCCTAAATCCAGGACACGTCCTCATTAGAGAAAAGCTTCTTCTTGCTCTGTTTTTTTTTTTCTTCCTTGAATCAAGGAAACCAAAAGACTTTTGACAAATGTTGCAGTGACAGTTTTCTTTTTATTATTTCTATAAAGACTGCCATGTGTCCTTTAGTGTGTCGGACGATTAAAGTGCCAATGTTGCCCAGCAGCCAAAATGACGAGTGGAAACGAAGACAAAAAATCTTCCATGTGAGACCGACCTTTTTCTTTTTTCTTTTTTTTTGGCCCCTCACCATATGATCGATAACGGGCAGCACAAGCAAAAATGTTATGTATTCACACACACACACACACACACACATGTTCAAAGCATGACGCACAAACGTCTCTGACTATCAGACTTTTAAAAGATCACAATCTGCACAGAGCAATCACTCAGCCAATCGCCTCGCTTCTTTTGTCCAATCACATCGGAGTAGTGTCCGCTCCGCCCGTTGTTTTTATCCCCCAGGATGACAAAAGATAAACTCTTGAAAGAAATAGAAACAGTGACTGTGCTGTGATTGGTTTCTGGTGTCAGCCAGTCATGCATGACAGATGTGTCGATACTGTCAGTGTCATTAAACCAAGACACACTGAACGTCATCTTTCATCGTAGCCTGAAATAAATGATCATCCAGAAAAAAGTTTCACGGTCAAACATGTTCTTCCATGTTCTTGCCATGCTGTCTGGAGAATCAAAGTCCAGTCTGGTCATGAATCTGAATCTGAGCAGACTGCAGTGTACTGTAAGTGATGCTGATGAAACTCCCAGTTTGTTCTCCTTTTCCACTTTTACATAAACCCATTTGATGTAATTAAAAAGTAACTGAAATTACAAACCTGCCCATTGTTTGTTGTTTCTCTTTCAGAAAAATCTTTAGCGTTACTGGGAACATATATAAAAAAAAAAGCGAGGCTATAATTAAAACACTGTAAATCTAAATCTAGAAATTCAATAAAATTCAATTAATTCTCATAAAACTTAACCTTAGCCAGTAATTTGTACACCAAAAAGAACCCTAAATAAAAACATTTTGCTAGGATTTTGAATAAAATTCTGAACTATATTATGCGCTTTCTGATAGAAGATGATATAAAACATCCCAAATAAACAATTTTATGTAAAGAATTTTTGTAATTTTATAAAACAAATTTGGATTTTTTCACAATGGTAAGGCATATTTTGGGAGATTTTTGAAATATTCATATAAAATACTTTTTGGCCTTTTAAACACAAAATATTCACCTGACAGCATGTTTTAGGACATAATCTTGCATTGTACGGCATTTCGGGGATTTTTCATTTTTATGGATTTTTTCACGATGGTAAGGCTATAGTAAGGCATGTTTTGGGTGATTTTTGAAATATTCATAAAAAATACTTTTTGGAGTTTTAACGTATTTCGGGGACTTTTCATTTTTATGCATGTTCGTCATAAAATTAGGGTATTTAGAGAACA
>NC_024318.1:1560947-1562526 GCF_000523025.1 Cynoglossus semilaevis
AAAAAAATATAAAGAGGATATTTACAAATGTTACCAGGTCACAACAAACATAAACCATCAGTTCAGACGGTCCACTACACACAACAACCACTTTTGACACTGTAAGTCCCGTGTGACAAAATGATGTACCGATACATGTTATGATAATCAGCCCCTGATTGTTTATCTGTATTTAGAATATTCTACTTTCTGTTACATAAACATTGGACTAGAGTTTACCTGAACTTTTGTGAAACTTCTAGAAATTTCCATACCCTTTGAGAATTCGACCCAGTAAATTTTGGAACCAATTCTCATATACAGTCAGTGTCGTGTCAGCAGCTAGTGACAGGACTTGGTCTGCTACAGCCCTTGGACTGCTATACCTATGGATTGCTAGTTTGGTACTTTGCTACTTTGGGTCGCAACAACAGAACAGCCACGTTGGACTTCTTTAATATGTTTTAGTTTGAATATTACAACCCAGGAGTGACGACCGGATATTGGAACATTGTGTCTTGTGTTTATACTTTGTGGTTAGTAATACAGGACATCACTGGGACACATTCATCATTCATCAATGTGTAGTTTGTGTTTTTGTAATAAATAATTACTAGTGACATATGTTTTGATGCACTAGGAAAATTAATATTTCTCATATTGCTGAAGTTCACATTTGTATAACTAACCCTCACGTTGTACTTTTCCCGCTGCTTCTGTTGAACAACTGTGCTGTCCTTGATGCACACAGATGTATCATGTTTTGACAGTTTTGACTCACTCTCCAAGGTCCCACGCAGCAACATGCAACAAGCAACGTGTCTCGGCCTTGAGCGCTGATTGGTTGAGAGTGAGACTGCACGCACTGAACATGCTGAACAATGACTAATAAAAGCTTGCTTACCTCAGCACTCTTTGGTACTCTCCTGCAGACAGCCTGTTGATTCTCTCTGTACGTCCTGTACCGTGAAACTTCCAATAAATAATAACCAAAAGACAACTACGGTTTCTCTGGACAAACGTTATTAACAGAAAATTGCCTAAACGATGTGTTTTCTGGCTCACACACCAATTATTCTAAAATATTCTAGAACATTCCCCTACATTATTTGTGCAGTGTTACTGACTGTTAAGTGGCCTGTCACACCCATCACTGAGATGCCAACAAGTGACACAGTAGAGACATATGTGCCCCCTCCAACTGATCCTGATTTATGGCCAGCACACATTTTAGATGCCGATTGTCTGGAATTTGTAGGGAGAGATCCTTTCAAAGTGAAGCCTGATTTTTCCAACAGTTTTTTTCTGCACCCAATGGATTTCATGTCACCCTTCAATTCAAAACTCTTTCAAATGGAGAGAAGGTTAATAGAAGTTAACTGTAGATTTTCTTCAGTTGGTTAACCAATATGAATGTTCATACTGCACTGCATGGTAAACACTGGTAACTTCTACTGTAGTAATGATATTTATCTCAGTGTCATTTGGTTTGCAGAAATAAATACTGAACACTTTTGGATGTTTTCTGTTGTGTACTTCCTGTATGAGACTTACGTGCATCGTATCGTTTCCATCAGATTCACAATGTTGCTCGACAGAA
>NC_024318.1:1567178-1575251 GCF_000523025.1 Cynoglossus semilaevis
TTCTAGCTTGTAATGCTATTAGCATGGTTAGCTACATTTGTTAACATCTACTCTAACAGGTTTGTCCTTGTGTTAGTTTATCAAACGCATTTCAAATAAAATTCAAATTTGTATTTAATCCCAAGTCAGTCTCGTGTCAAACTAATTAATGGTCCATGACATCATCTAAACTCCATGTTGGTCTTCCATAGACAATTAAAAAAGTTAATGATCTGGAATGGTCTTAATGATCTGATTACTGTCAGGTGCGGTAGGAGGGTGTGGCCTAGTGGTCTGTACTGGAAGTCTTGAACGCTTCTCTGTAAAAAATCTTGGATATTTTTTCAAAGATGGACAATTATTTCTAATAATAATCTTACAGTAGTCTCAGGCCTCCACTTACAAGTTTAAACACTTATATCAATAAAGCAAACGTTTCAAAAATGTATATTTAATGGTGAGCATCAATTTGAAATTTTTGCAGCAGCAGCAGCATAAAACAGATCAAGCTTCACTCTGGTCCAGTTCTTCAACAGGCCACGTGGTGGAGTTAATGAGGTTAGCTTAATGTGTAGAGTTACACCATAAACTCATTAATGAAATGTTCAATTGTTCTGAACTACAAAACAAACACAAACAAATACAAACAGTCACAACACAACACAACTTCTTCATAAATGAACCAGACATGTGCAGAAATATGAACAGCATCATTTCCAAACAATGACGTGGGCTTCATATTAGAAATGAAAATGAACAAAACAAATACAAACTCTGGAGTTAAATGGGAAGTGTCGATGTCTTTGTGTATATGAGGTACTGATACATCATTGGTAAAAAATAATAATAATTGTTTGGTTTTTTTTTTTGCTGACAACTGCCAGAGGGAAAAGCGGGAAAAACACTTAACAGCTTAAGCCATGTAAAAAAAAGTTTCACTCTGCACCAGGTTTCATAGAGAAAATCAGTGAGTGATCAATGAGTTTAGCTTACAGGAAAACAGGAGCTGCTGGTCTACTGCTGCTGTGTAGTAACTATATGTAACTGAGGTAAACCTGAATGAGGCGGTCCAACCACCAAAGAAATAAACAAAAACAAAACTTTTTTAAACTGACCAAGGCAGCAGTAGGTGAACAATTTCACTGCACTATTTAGAAAACAACTGATTTTCTGTATGGACTTTGGTGCTGGTGTGTACCCACTAAAATAACTGGAGAAGAGACGGTAAGGATGTTGGTCAATTGATTTCCATTGTTTTTCCTGCTGTCAGCTATATTACCTCACAGTTGTGGATTATTTTCTAATTGTTGCATAGAGGGCGCTCAAACAAAAACAGTGAAAATTATCTTTAATAGACAGAGAGCCTGACAGTTGTCAAGCAGGAAAAAGCTCCTCAACAGAAATTTGGCCAAAAATATTTACAGTGAAATAAACTGAAACTGAAGAAAATAACGCATATTTAACAAAAAATATATATTTTTTACTTACTTTTTACTTTTAGTTTTCCTGCTGTACAACTTTAAAGTTTATAACAAGTTCTGAGGTCATGGTCGACGCCCTCCTCCACCACACTATGATTGTCTACAACAAATTTCTGTTCATAAACACTGAACTTTTCAAAGCACAATACCAAAATTTAAGACTGTCCATAAATGCAAGATTAAAGATAGGGTAAGATACATGAGGCAAAGACTGTGTTTGAATCAAAATTCCAAAATGATCTAAACTGAATCATGTGTGGGGAAAACGCACACCTCTAATTCATGTCCTTCTTTGGTTGTAGTGTTAAAAAACAGCGAGAGATAGTGTGCCCCCTTCTGGCTGTTCGATCTGCAGAGTCTAAGACCCTGATCAACACCGCAGACTTATTAGCCCTGATAATTAATGCAGATTGGTGGTTAATCCAGTTCATTAAGAACATCTGTTGTTGTAAAATGAAATTAAACAAAGCAACAATCACTCATTTAAGGACAGCTGTGAATCTGATAATTGATAAATCTGCATGATTATTGGTTTAATACTGTCTGATCAGAGTGAGGACTTTAAAGAGCTTCCTGTAGCTCTGCTAACACTAACCTCAAATCAAAACCAGCATCAATGCCCTGTATGTTTCATCAGGAGGAGGAGAGTTCAACTCAGACATCCCCAAGACTAAAAACACAATCGGTTCCAGCTCCACCGCTCAGTGCAGCATGGTCTAAAACTTCATAATGCAATAAGTTAATAACAAGCCTTATTATTATTACTATTATTATCATCCAGGTCACATGATGCACAAATATCATGCAAATGTAAAGCAACAGTACAACCTTCAACTTCTACAACCATTAAAATAATGCATAGGTATTAAAATGGACCAAAACACACTGTAATATGCATGAAACAAGCTGTACAAAAAATGCTGTATTTTTTTTAGTTTTATTAAAAACATTTTAATTTTTTATGTTTAACAGAATAGGGATAAAGTAAAAAAATAAATATCCTATGTACAATCACTTCAGTCACTCCAAAGTTAATGTCACTGCAAGAAAAAACAAAAAGCATCAAAATGTTAAAAATGTTAGTTTAAACATGATGGGACTGTGAAGCGGGCAGATTTTTCAGCAACAACAACACAAAACAAATATTTAAACATTTTTAAGTTTAAGTAGACTCACTTTATTCCACCATCCTGGTACAGGCAAGCCATCATCTCCCTGCGAGTAGAAAAAAACATTTTTTTAATGTGAAATACAAAGAAAGTATGACATAACAGCAAAGACGAGCATCAAAAACCAAAACATACAATTTATAACAAAATTTAAATATTTCAATATCTTACTTTTATACAAGGCAAAAAAAATGCTGTTTTTGAGCTAATACATTTTTTTATAAGATTAAACGGAACCTCTGTATCAAGACCAAGGTGATAAATTAGAAATGGATTAAAGCGAATTATTTTCTTTTACTAATTTACTCCATTTTCCCATTTTTCTCTGTGACAAGGTTTTTGGAACTTACTTAATTTTATGCCAATTTAACAAAAAATAGTTTGACAAATAACACCAGTAACACTAGTAAAGAATTAACTACAAGACAAAGCATTTCCCACTCTGGTCCAGTCCACTGATGATTAAAAAGATAATACAATAGAATAGTATTTGTTTAGTTGTTGTACAGCAGGGGTGTTCCCACAGAGCCTCCATGCACTACAACCTACAAAAAACCACTACAAGAAAAGACAAAAAGATTACCACGAAAATATAAACTGTAAACAATGCTAGAAAGTGGCTGTGAAACATTTTGGCAAGCGGTAATCTTTTCAGTTTCAGGTTTTTTTTTCTTTCTTTTTTTTCAACTTTTAACTGAATACGATTTAAAGACACTAACACAGGCAGAATTAATCAAAATAATTAACATTTAACATAAGCTCTGTTTGTACGCCCCCTGGTGGCCATCCTGAATATGATCCTAGTCTACACTACACAATGGTTCTTAACCTGGGTTCGATCAAACCCCAGTGAGTCAGTCTCAGGGGTTCGGCGGAGGACAAGACACACACCCGACTCATGATTCGTGATGACACGCCCCCAGCTTGGCCATCAATGAAGGGTGCGCATATGAAACTGGTGGGGTTCAGTATCACCAACAAGGTTAAGAACCACTGCTATAGACTGAACTTCAGCCTGACACAGAAACACAGCCACCAGGGGGCAAGTGTGTACAAACCACCTACCACAATTTTCATGTAACTCTAGAAACACTTTTGCTAATCTATGGAACCTGTTGCCTTGAAGATAATCTGGTGCTCCATGCAGTGAGATTACAAAGGAAACCAGAGATTATGGTGAAAAAATGTTTTAGTGTCACTAGTGTCGACAAAGGCACAGCAACAGAAATGAATAAAAACACATGAAGTCTTAACTGGTTGCATTAATCAAAACTTTCTGCTGTGTAAGTGCAATGAGAATGTTAAGACATTAAAATAAAAAATAAACAGCTTTTCCACTTACATGCTTTAGTTACTCTAAATCAGTTTCCCAACCTTTTTTTGGCCACAGCACATATATACACCATCAGGAAAACCCCACGGCACACCACCAAACAAAAATCTCACTAAAACTATATGTAACAAAATATAATAATGTTCTAGTTTGAATTGACTAAAAATGTACTCCTGTTTAGTTGAAGACAACGCTGCTATACTGGCAAAATATAAAACTCAAGTAAATAATAATTGCAATAAAAAAAAACACAAAAGAACCAACTGATAAAGACATCAGAGATCCTTTGGAAGTGAGGTAAGATTGATGATTTTCTCTATGGACTTCTGGTACAGAAGGTGTAGATTATTATTATTATTATTATTATTATTGATTCAGATCCACTAATATATATATGTGTGTGTGTGTTTGTGTGTGTGTGTAGATAGATAATAAAAATACATTTCAACCTCAATATATCAAACAATTAATTGTTATCAGGCTCACTCCAGTTAGAATTGTAGTAGTTATATGACAATATAAATGAAACAGCTTTAATCTGAATGAAAACATGCAACCCTCTCTTCAAAATTGTAATGCTATCATTCAGGTGTGAGGTGTGAGGTGTTAGGGACAGCTAGGTGCATGCTGGGTAAAACTAAAAGGGAAAGAAAGAGCACCATACCACAGGGCAAGGGGCATCCAGCCCGTCCAGGCCTGGCAAGCCTGGTTCACCTTTCTCTCCTTTAAAGCCTCGGAAACCCTGTTTATGAAAACCACCTTTTATAAGAAACAATGTGGCAGCTGGTTCAGTCCTCCTATGGTCATTGCTCCATCCATCCATTGGGGGCAGAAGTTCCTATACCACAAAGGCAGCCAGAGACTGACAGAAACCAGGATCCCTCTGTCCATGAGTGTGGGTTAGGGTTATAAAGATTTCCTTGGTCCAATCACGTAACCCATTACCGAACATTTGATTCTGAATTAACATTTTAACAAACTGGCAATTGCCAAAACATACAGTTTACTAACTAGCTGGCTGTAGCTCAGCAGTTGGTACCATTTTTTTCTACACCCAAAGAGTTGTGGGTTTGATTCCAGGTTTTTGGACAGAAACTTCCTGTCAGTCTCTTTCCTGCGAAGAAAAAAGAATCCTCCAGACAGAGGTGTGGTCCACCGTCTATTTAGATCACATTTTTCTTTCTTGAAATTCCAGTGATCCAAGGCATTGATATTGTTTTTCCCAGACTAACTGGACCACCCTCATTTCTAGGGACTAGTTAGAAACCATTGAGGACCAGAACCAAAAGGAAGCAGAACGAAAAGACCAAAGTTTGACAGAAGATATGGATGTTTCTGTGTTCTACTCTAACATGGTCTCCTTCTTCCTTTTGACTCCAGCCCACATGTGGGACTAATGACATACCAACGGACAGGGGGCATCTAATCCGGGTGCTCCTTGGTCTCCCTTATCCCCTTTGGCCCCCCTGTTGCCTTTCTTGCCCCTCTCTCCCTGCAAACAGCGTATTAAAAAGACAAACTTTAGTCCTCCTGGTTTGAAGCCACACACTTTTGAATTTGTTTTACTTTCACATCAATGCCATTTAGACCATATGGATAATGAAAAATAAGGTTTAATGACTCACTAATGTGTTTGGTTTGCTAAAAAAAGAAACCAAATGTGTTTTTGTTCTAACCACGTAAAATGTAGTATCAAGGTAAGGTAAGTAGGGGGCGTTAGAGTAGGAGGTTAAAGCCAGTGGTTATTGGTGAGCAGGTCTCATCCGTTTACCAGACTAGAAATAGTACTAATGTTGAGGTTGATAAGCTTCTATTTTTTGTTTAATAAACCATCAAATACCAACATGACTTTCCTCTAAATAGCAATACAGTAGTAAAGAGGCAAACAGTATCAACACATTTACAGCACATAATGTTGTTCGAAATGTTTTAATGGGGAGTTAGTTAAAGAAAAACTTCTTTCCATCTTGCAGTCAGTACCTGGTTCAATCAGTTAATGGCACTAGTCTCTTTGGTAACATCATGCTTTAATTACCCTGAATAAGCAAGACAGTAGTGTCATTTTTTTTTTAAGTTTATGAAAATTTGTCTTTTTGTCAGATGTCTCCCTTTGATTTTCTAGAAAAGTTCCTTAAAAAGCTTTACAGCCTTTACTGTTTGTTGGTGCTGCTGAATGATGTTTGTTTTGTTAAGATGTGCATTTCACAATAATAACAGGAAAAGAAAAAGGAAACAACTTGAGGTGAATGAAACACCTGCTCACCAAGGTCACAGGCTGTAAGGGTTGAAATAAATTAAACAGGAAGTAGATGAACCTGCTTCCGGACTGTGTTCTCCCAGGACTGTCTGACATGATGTACACCTCATAATCATAGTTGATACATGTAATAAATGTGCATTTTGGAAGGTTTTTATACACAGTGCTTACTGTGCTGAATATAGACTATTCTATAGGAACTGTAAAGATCACAATCTTCTTCTTTTACTTTCGGCTTTGTCCCTTTTTTCAGGGGTTTCCACAGCGTATCATTGATTTCCATCCTTGCTGTTCTATTTATCTCCTACTCTGACTCCAAGTATCTGCATGTCCTCCCTCACTGTATCCATATATCTCCTCTTTGTCCCCTCTGTGTCCCTACCTGGTAGCTCCATCTCTAACATTCTTCTACCAATGTATCCACTGTCCCTCCTCTGGACATGTCCAAACCATCTCAGTCTGGCTTCTCTAGCTTTTTCTCCTAACCTTCCTGTCTGTGTTGTCCCTCTAATGACCTCATTCCTGATCCTGTCCATTCTTGTCACTCCTAAAGAGAATCTTAGCATCTTTAACTCTGCCACCTCCAGCTCCTCCTCCTGTCTTCTGCCTATTGCTACTGTCTCTAAACCATACATCATGGCTGGTCTCACCACTGTCCTGTAAACCTTTCCCTTCACCTTAGCTGACACTCTTCTGCCACCGATCACTCCTGACACTTTTCTCCAGCTGTTCCATCCTGCCTGTACTCTATTCTTCACCTCTCTTCCACAGTCTCCGCTGCTCTGAACAGTTGATCCTAAGTACCTAAACTCCTGCACCTTCACCACCTCTGCTCCTTGTAGCCTCACTATTTCACTGTTCTGCCTTTCGTTTACACACATGTACTCTGTCTTGCTGCGACTGACCTTCATTCCTCTTCTTTCTAGTGCAAACCTCCACCTCTCTAGGTTCTCTTCTAGCTGCTGCCTACTCTCACTACAGATCACAATGTCATCTGCAAACATCATAGTCCATGGGGACTCCTGTCTGACCTCATCTGTCAATCTGTCCATCACCACAGCAAACAAGAAGGGGCTCAGGGCCGATCCTTGATGTAGTCCCACCTCCACTTTGAAGTCTTCTGTCCTCCCAACAGCGCACCTCACTACTGTTGTACTATTCTCATACATGTCCTGCACCAAACTAACATACTTCTCTGCCACTCCTGACTTCCTCATACAAAACCACAATTCCTCCCTTTGCACTTTGTCATATGCCTTTTCTAAATCTACAAATACACAATGTGAAACTAATATGATCATATTAGCAGGTTGTCAGCCTAGCAAAACATAGAAGGGGACAGATATTATTGTTATGATAGGTACAACATTTAAATAGTGTTGTAGATTTCTCTGTAGATTTCGGTGTGAATCCTAAAGAACATGCTGCTAAGACGCTAGTTAGCCTTGCTTAGCATAGAGATAGTTCATTCTACCTCTGTTATTTTTAAGGTAAGGCAGTTTGTGATTTCCACCTGTGAAAGTGGTTATTACATGTTGTAGCTACAGGCTATGCTAAGAGGCCAGTCAGCTTTGATTAGCCGTTGTTAGCTTGTAACATAGTAGAAAACAGGGGCATAACTATGCTCTATGCTAACCAAAGTAGAGGAAGAAAATGTCATTGACCTAGATATGGAGCTGGAGAAGTGAACTTATTAGCCTAACTTAGCACAGACAGCATCTGAGTTATATTTGGATTCAGGGACTTGTTTATCTATGTTAGCATATTAGTTTAGAAAACAAGTTAAATCTACATTGTGTTAAACTGACACCTTTGCTTTTATATTAATTTATGATAATTAATTAAGAAACAGCA
>NC_024318.1:1575276-1680935 GCF_000523025.1 Cynoglossus semilaevis
TAGATTAATTTATGATTATTGATTGAGAAACAGCAGGTATTCAGTTGCTAATTCATGAAAACGGACTTACATGTAAGCTCATCTTAAAACAACAAGGACATAAAACAATAATGATGCTCATTTTCTATACATCAATAAAGGTTTGACAGTCATGGGAGCACAGTGCTTTTTTTTATTAATTGTGGATCAGCAGGGTAATGGGGTAACAAAAAGGACTTAATTAAAAGCTAGCAGGAGGAGAAGGATTGTTATGTGGGAGTAGGAGGAGTAAAGAGGAGGTGTAAGAGCAGTCAGATTAACCAAGGTTGGTGTGAGAGGGAGAGAGAGGGCAACACCCGGCAAGAAACAGAGCCACGGGCCACAGAGCAAGGTGGAGGGGAGGAAAAAGGGGAGAGGAAGACCTGTGGAAACAGAGGAAGACAGGACAAACAGTAAAAAAAATACTAACAGGATCCACAGCTGTGACTTCAGCACCCCCAACTGAACTCTCACCGTCAGGGCTTGGTTTTCATTTATGGAAATAACATTTTAAACATTTATGTTTTGTTGTTTTTTTTCCCAGTTTGGACTGGAGAGCAGCTGAAGGTGCTGAGAGGAACTGATGAAATGTGAAAACTTAAAGATGGGAGTGAAAATGATTAAGAGTCAAAGGTTAATGAGAAGGGAAGGTAAAGGAAAACATTCATTAAAAAGAAGGGAAAATGGTGATTACAGAAACATTCTCTGACAAAACCTGGGCTTTATAAACAGTATAAGTATAAGTATAAGTATAATCAAAAAACTGTAAAACTTTATTTCCTTATTAATTATCTCTATGTTGACATCTTATTTATATAAAACTAAAAAGATGGATACCAGTTTCATATGGGTTTGACCAGTACAGATTCTGAGTTTGAGAAGCTCATTAGCAGAGTTTAGCAGGGAATTTTTTTACTTTGTTTTTTTTAATTACATAGATACATATAATTAGCATCTGCTTTTTTAACCTGGCAACTAAGATGTACAAGATGAAGTGTTGTTTTTACTTTTTTAGAAGACCCTTATGTTAGCAGACCAGGTAAAGGTATCAGGTACTGATCTTGTATCACCAGCATATTGTGGTATCCTTGTATCGTAGCTTAGCTAAAACCTAAAGAATATCCAGTTTTATTGCAACAGAAACTATAGACAATGCAAATCTAATGAACTTTTCTATGACAAATAACAATAAAAAAAATCTGACATTGTGACTGTCTCTCTGTAAATTATAACAATGATATAATTTTCATAAAGAAAAAAAACTGTGACTTACCCGGTTTCCTTTAAGTCCTTGTGGTCCTACTAATCCCTGTAAAAAAAAAAAAAAACAGAACACATCACTTCATGTGATTTTAACTGGCTTTGGAATTTGGTTTAACAACAAATGTTTGTTGACACCATGATACCAATTTGACAGACAGACAATCAGGACTTGTAGAAAACTTAAAGAAAATGTATTTCCCAAAAAAAGAAAAATTAATTTTAGAGCATGGAAGCCCTCCACAAGACCTTCCCAGCATGAACCCTAACTTGGGAACATGACAGAGGTTCAACAGTTTAACTAAACTTACAGGGATTCCTTGAGGCCCAGTTGGTCCTGGTAATCCTCCGTCTCCCTTTTCACCCTGCAGTAAAAACAGCAATACGTGAAACATTTATTTTCTTCTCAGAGAAACCATGTTTTCAAATTTGTTTTTAGAACATGTGAATGGTGATCTGATCACATGTGGACAAATACACAACTGGGGCCAAAATGACCACAGGATCAGGCTGAATACCCTTGAAATTGACGGAACTGACTCAAGTACCAGTGATGGAATCAAGTACCAGTGACCTGTCAGGGTGGAATCTGGAAACAGAGATAAAGTCCAGTGTTTTATTCTTTACTGCAGTGATTTCCAACCACTGTGCCGTGGCCCACTAGTGTGCCGTGAGAGATCATTGGAAAAATTATCCAATTTCACTTAATTGTTACGAAAACTATTATTTATTTATTGCACATAATTTTTCTTTGTTTGTCAAAGCATGAAAGGCAGAACAATTTAATCCTCTTCTACTAGGGGGCAGCAGATGGCTATGAAAACTAAAAAAAAAAAAGATAATCAAAACTGTTGAAGAAGATCTTTGTGAGTATCTTTCTTTAATTCCTGTCATTCAAACTAATAAATTATTATATTTCATTACATATAGTTTTTGTGACAGTTTTGTTTGGTGGTGTACTGTGGTGTTGTTCCTGATGATTTGTGTGCCGTGGCTCAAAAACGTTAGGAAAAAAACTGTTTTACAAGACAACGATAAAGGAATCTCACACATGGCTCTTTTTGCATATGTCCTGTGACATGTTGGGAGTTCGTAGGTTTGTAGCAGTCAGACATAAACTCAGTAATGTATTGTCCACATGGAAAGAGACCACTTTTAATACTTAGCATAAACACACTCACTCTCTCTCCCTTTGGTCCTGCTGGTCCAGAAACACCTGCTGGTCCTATTAAACCCTTTGAAAGGAACAATTCAATATAAATAAAGAGACTGCAGATACTGATAGAAAAAAAAGGGAATGATAATGATCAAATCAGTACATCAACAAGCCGGTGTTGTGGACATTAACAAATACCACCATAGAGTATTTTTATTGGTACTAGTCCACATTTAAATTCAAAAAGGCACCAAACTTGTTGACGTACTGTTCAAAGTGTCAATGATAAAAAGGGGAGAAACTGAACAACATGTCAATGGCTGTAGTTTTCTGTCAGAATAGCAGGAGTGAAGAGGAAGACCTCACATCTCAGGCATTTCCAGCATGAACATTGCTGTCCACAGTCCACATGTACTGTGCATGGCAACATGCAGCATGGGCATCTCTGCATGCTCCTCCAGGAGTTTTAGCAAAATAAGGTTTTACTGGTACAGGAACAGGAAACAGTGGAAGCAGGGTTGAGGACTAAGGATGTGAGGGATCGACATTGGAATGATTTATTATACTGGAAGCTAAGTCACATTTCACTTCATATTTATATTAAATAAACCGAATGCTTAATCAGTCCATAAATTATTAACAGATAAAGAACATGAGCTTAGTGACAGCTGCAGTGGAGTAAGGATGTGATTGGCCAACATCGTGACACACTGTAGGTCACTGTAATTGAGGGTCCAGAGTCTGGATGTCTACTGTCATGGGTGGAACCTAAAATCATTGGTCCAGTATTTTTGTTGCCTTCCATTGTTCCTAATGTCATTCTGATTGTCGTGGTTGACACAGGAAACTTTAACAGGAGTTCCTCTGAGTCCTCAGACCTCAACCCTTAAAAATGACATCCTGACAGAGAGAGCTATTTCAGGAGAAGAAGGACAAGAAGACAGGACTGAACAGGACAAGCATGAAAGACAAGCGAGCTGACACTGACGCAAGCAAGACATGAAGCAAGCTGTTGCCGGGGGGTGGGGGGGAGGAGGAGGAAGAGCAGGAGAAGGGTGAAGGTGGGGGACAGGACATTGCGCCACTCACCACTGGACCCGGTCTGCCGTCTAACCCATGAGCCCCCTGTATAGCGTTGTACATAGTTAGAGCAGAGATGACGAGGGAAGAGATGGTGGAGAGGTGAGGGTAGGGGTGAGGAGGTGGGGGAAGGAGGAAGGGGAGGTGAGTGAAGCAGTGACTCAGTGATTTCAAAAACATTCAAATGATGACATGAATGGAAGGTGGTGGAGGTGGAGGTGAATGACAGGTACAACAATAAAATGTCAGTAAATGATTTTCCTGGAAGGCTGTGGGTGATGACATCATCACCAGGGTCAGACATCATTTTGTTGATTATAATTTATCATTTCTAGTTGAGTTCCCTCATGTGTGAAATGTTGATACAATTTTAGACAAACTGTACCAACAGGCAAAGTGATGTTTATCTGTTAACTTCCCATTCAAAAATCCATAGAGAAAATTAGGAATTTTAGCTTACACTGGCACAGCACTGACAAGTCATGTCATTTGGTCAATTTGTGTCACTAAAGTAAATAAAAAAATCAAACAATCAATCAACTATTAAAATAACACATCTGAACTGAATAAAACAGTAGTGGATTAATCACTGTAATAAGTTGATCATATTTCTCAATGGACTTTGGTATGGGAGGGATCATGATTTTGATACTCTGGTTTCTTATGTTAGGCTTGAATGAATGTTTTCAGGTTTGGTCTCTAAGTCCAAATCCTTTGTCTTCATAAGTCTGGCTCTGTTGTGTAAGGTCAGTAAATATCCAGAGGTTTATGATTATGTCAGTTTTCAGTAGAATCCCAAAGACATTCTACTATAACAGAGAAGCCTCGTAACTGCAAGTTTCAAACAAAGAAAAACAAACAATGACAAATTGTGTTTGAGTTGTGACTGTGATGAAATGGCTTCATCCAAGAAGTCCGTGAGAGCTGGAAGAAATATTCATGTTCTCAAGGTTGTATTTTAGCAAAATAAAAAATCATGGATGGGTTTAAAAAGTACAGATATGTAATGAGAGAAATAAAAATAGGAAAATGTGAAAGAGTAAACTTACAGGAAGTCCTAGATGACCTCGGTCTCCTTTGTCGCCCTTTTGCCCCGACGCTCCCTTTTCTCCTTTTATCCCAATACCCGGTTCTCCCTAATGAACATGTCAATCATTGGTGACTTTCAAAGTGGGAAATTGTAGGTCAATAAAAACATGGATTGTATTTGTTTATCTTATTTATACCTTAGGTCCTAAAAGTCCTTGTGATCCCTGGAATAAAAAAAGAAGAAAAGAGACAGATATGAATGAAAAGACAATCAGATCATAAAATGTTATTTCTTTAACACATTCAAATACTATTGACATATTTATTCATCGTATCGATGGAATCCAGTGAGTGTGGTGGATTTAAACATCAAACAACATTTAAACTCTGTGACTCACTGCTGGTCCAACAGGTCCTGGAGGTCCTGGAGGTCCTGGAGGACCATAGATCTGAAGACACACACATATATACTGTATAAGTCACACACTGTTCACCTGTCAGTTACTGTCTGATGTCAGTTACCGTCTGATCTCAGTTACCGTCTGATGTCAGTTACAGTCTGATGTCAGTTACCGTCTGATGTCAGTTACCATCTGATTCTCACCATTTCTGCCCTGGCTGTTTCTCCAGGTTCCCCTTTAGAACCCTGTGATAGTAGAACGACAACATATTGACACATGAAAAGTGTTAAATTTCTCATGTAAAAAAAAATCAGATAGTTTAAACAGTAGCTCAGATTGTTTTTGTATTTTCTCAAACAAAACTACACGTGTTCTACTCTTCCTCCTTTCTCAGACCAGACCCTGCATCCACAAGGATGAAGCCTGGGGGGTACCTTTGCTTTGCGTACCATTGAGCCAGGTAATCCAATGGGACCAGGGGCCCCTGTGGCCCCCTTTTCACCAGTAGGGCCATCTAAACCCTACAGAACAAGGAAGGGGAAATTAGGGTCACGACAAAGGTCGAGAACTTCAAATCAGGGATGGCTAAGCTGTCAGTTTGGTTTCAATAAACACACCATGAAATATCACATGACAAGAACCCTGGACATCCAAGAGTAAGGGTCAATGGAAAAAATACTTATATTTTGGTTCAGAGTGGAACTTTTTAAACTTTTTTTGTTTGGGAATTAGTTTAATATTTATCTTAAAAAAGAGACACAGACAACTGTGAAGTTTATATGACTGTCAAAAATCTAACGCTAGTTGACATGTTATGTATTGAAGCTACACTAACAGCAACTATTCTCAAAGAACGACTTGATAACAGCTGATGATGATACAGTGTGCTGTATCTGTAGAAGAAACCAGAGGCATCTGGCCTTCAAAACCAACAGAGAACAACGATGAAGAACTTCCTGTTTCTGGAGCAGAACTTTGACGAGCAATAAGACGAGGAAATGGGATTTGACCTGATTATGTCCTGATACATGCTCTATTTGTGGTTCTCGGCCACAGTGAAATAAAAGTTGAACTCTGTCTCTTTTCTGAAGCTTCTTCAAAGCCTCTAATTAGGTAATAAGAGAGGGGCAACTGAGGGAGGAGCTGAGGCTAATGACAGATGAGAGCATCTGCTGTGGATTAGGGAAGTCCAGACCATGATGGGACGGGATGAATAGTTGACACAGTTACTCACAGGTGATCCAGCTGGACCCATGTCTCCCTTGGGTCCTGGAAATCCCATGACGCCGTCTTCCCCTCTGGGACCTTGAGGACCAGCAGGACCTGCAGGACCAGGCTCTCCAGACTTCCCTCTGGGTCCCTGAGACAAGTGAAATCACAATGAAATAATTGTTTAGACCAGAGACTCTGGAGAAAAAGACCAGAAGAGAAATGAGACAGTTTCACAGAACGCCTGGACGAAGAGAATATTTTACATAACTTTCTGACACTTTTGTTATATTGTAGAAAACAGATTTTTTTTTTCATCTTCTTAACATTAGTATCAAATTACTAATGAAATCTGTGGAGAGAGTACAAAGTATTACCTTCTCGCCGTCCAGTCCTGGTGGACCTGGTAGACCAACTTCACCCTGTGTACAGTCCAAGGTTAGATACTTCCGAGTGTCTTTGAATGGACCCTGCAATCTGCCTTGATACTACTCCTCTGCAGTAATAATACACTACGAAATGCTTCATACCTTAACTCCAGGTCCTCCAGGAGGTCCTGGAGGTCCAGGTAATCCAGGAGGGCCCTATGAAAAAAAGGAAATGAAGTGAATTTTAAAAGTAATTTTGCATTTACACTTGCAGTGACACAGACTTACCATTAGGGGGATGTTGCGAATATCCTGTGAAAAAGTGTCAAATAAATGTAATTAATATTTCAGAATTAAATAGTTTTTCAACAGTTGAATGATAACGATTGTGACCCACATTTTCATTCTGGATTTCAGCTTTTCCTGGTTCTCCAGTTGGACCTGGTGGACCCTGGAGGGTGAAGTGGGATTTATTTATTAACTAAATATTTCAACCATCGTTATAAACAGAACAAAATCATGTGCACTAAAATAATGTTCAACTTAGACTTACTCTGGGACCAGCTGGGCCTTCAGGTCCTTCCTCCCCCTATAGGGTAAAAAGAGGAATGACATTTATTATACAATATAAATGTTAACAAAGTATGGCTTAATGTTAAAGTTTACCTTCACTCCCTGGTCGCCCTTATCACCCTGTGAAAATATATACAATGATCACAATGAGAGCCTGATGTGTAGTGCTCTTCGACCATTAATGCAGTGATTACATATATTATTGTGGAATATAAAACGGGATCGGGTCAGAAACTCTCAAATGCCATGTATCTTTGAAAGTCTCCTTACCTTGACTCCTACTGGTCCAGGAAGTCCTGGTGATCCTGGTTCTCCCTTGATGCCTTGGGCTGTACTGCTGGGCTCGCCCTTCTCACCCTGTCACAAACAAACACAACAAATAATTGACATGTGATTTTATTCATAATAACTTCAGGAGAACATGAACTTCTAGTTCTTGATGTTTGGTTGTTCACACCACACAGCTGGATGTACAAACACAGCAAACATTGTGTTAAAAACATCCAGAAATGAACAAACACACACAGTGTGTTTTCTTCAGTTGCAGCAATACATGTTTGAACTTTTTCTTTTGTTCCAGATATTTCTAGGGTTTAAATCTTATCAATCCTACAAGATGTTCTAAGATGAGGATGTGGATGAATGGACAACATCAAACTCCAATTATTCATAGTACCAGTGCCGTGTGTGTGTAGACCCAAAATGAACAGAAAGTACAAGATTTATTACTGTCAATTTAACCAATCCGATAACCAATAACTTTTCAACTAGTAACATGTGTCTTAAGGATGACATGAACTTGTGGACATGTGCCCAACACTTCAGTGGACGTTGATGTCTTTGACTGAAGTGATGACTGCTGTCCAGTTAGAGTGGAATGAGTACAACTGACAGGACAGACAGTGGACAGACAGTGGACAGACACTCAGTCCATGCCAGTCCTACCCTGTAGCCCCTCTTCCCAGGAATTCCAGGGATACCAGGGGTACCAGAGACACCTGCCTGACCCTTAGCAGCAGAGGAGAGAGACTTACATCAGCAAGTGATGAAACACGCACACACACACACACACATACACACACACACAGACTGGTCTTTGGGGGATTTTACCTTTAACCCAGGAGCTCCTGGGAAACCTGAGTCACCCTAGGACAGAGGTGATGAGATGTCGTCAACGTCAGTAGTGGGCAGAACAAAAGTTTGAAGCTTTAAAAATAACCTTTACGAATGTAACGGTGAATAACACACAAACCCAGCAGTCTTTCATGTCACGGTTCAGATCGTGATCTGTTCACAACTATAACTAATTCTGACTGGACTTTTTTTATTTGATTTTTAATCTGGACAGGTTCCGATCTGCTTTGATGAATATTACAAATATAAAAGGATGACCGAGGTCTGTTCAAATTAAGTCTGTGTTGAGGTCAGTGCCAGAATAAGACCTGGATTCACAGGGATAAAGTGGATCAGGAGTCAAATCATCCAATTAGACTAAATTCAATTAGGTCTGTTGTATTAAGTGCACAGGGTTCTTGTGGCCACCAGGGCTTCACTGCCTGGACAAAGGTATAATGAAAAACTAAAAACTGACACAAATAAATATCTGTCAGGGCCGCAAAGCCTCCAGGACCAGGACCAGAACCAGAACCAGGACCAGCACCAGGGCAATCTGGAATGGTTTTATATCTAGTTCTTAAAAATAGAAAGAAATACTGATACATTCCTAAATTAATGACTAGATGATTTAACAGATGATCTGCACACACAGCTGTGACCACACACACACACACACACAATATTAATTAGAGAGAGTTCTTATGTTCCAGTTTGTTCGCCCCTAACCCTAACTCCCCCTACCCCCAGATCTAAGTTTAGTCTGTGCTAAGATTTAATTTATCCTTAATATAACTCTGTGGAAATCCAGTGGAAATGGTTCACTACGTGACTAAACTACTAAACAACCATTTGAATATTTTCTGGAATATTGTATGTGTATTTATTGATAATACAACATAATGTGATTAATAACTGGTATATTATCACAGTTTAAAAATACCATTTTCTATCAGATACATGTAAAGACAATTATTTCATTCAGGACAGTAATGATTTATGTTGCAAACTGAGTCACACTGGTTGATAGTGTGATCTATATGATCTATATAGTGTTTCATTTACAACCGGCCCTTCAAGGGGAACTGTATTGGTGATGTGGCCCCTGGTGAAAATGAGTTTGACACCCTTGCTCTAGAGGGCACCCTTTGTGAAGCATTGTTACAAATAAACTCGCAATAGTTAAATAAACCACTTAAAACAAAAACTTCAGTCCTGTCCTGTTGATGCGTAGTATTTTACCAAAAAAGTGATCTTCGGAAGGGGTTTTGGTCGAGTGTGCGTTCTCTGTGGCCAGACCAAGTCTGCGTCTGCTGCTGCCAAATGACTTCAGTCTACAGAATGTCATCATTTGTGGTCTGAGCCCAGCACATTTCATGGTCTGATTGTGGTGTGCGCCACAAAAATTGAATTCCTGGCCCAGATTATTCCACTCAGGAGGGAAGCAGCAGGCGGAGAGATGAGATTTTATATCTCTATATAGAACAGATTTTCCTGGTTTTGGACCGAGGCCACAGGCTCCACATACTGTACCCTCACTATGCGGCAACGGCCTCTGCTAAAGCCATTTGTCTTTATTATTTAACAATAAAGTTCCGTTTCCACATCACTATTTCCTGTGGATACCAACAAGAATGCACTTTCCTTGAAGTTTTTTTACTGATTTGGATTTTTCTTCTTTTTTTCTTTCCCATCTGTGAGAGTTAATGAAGAAAACACACACAGAGAACACTTTGCTGCTGCTGCTGCTGCTGCTGCTGCTGCTATGCTATGAAGAAAGAAGGTCTGCTGCTGCTTTAGGTCAACAGGATCACCTGAGGTGTCACCACAGTTAGATGGAAGATATGAACTGCACTGATTAAAGCCACAGAGAAGGAGTTTGGTGTTGTATCTGCACATGATGGATTTGAGTAACATTAAAATGAAAATAATTGATTATAATCAATGTAAGAATATACTGTATATGTAACATTCTCAAGATGATTTTATTATTTTCTGTTTGGTTGTTTTAAGTTGTTTTATTTGTAGTTTATGTGTGTACATTTAAAGTCAAAACCTGTTTTGAAAGATATTTTTTTACACCAAAACTCATAGAGAAAACTGATAATTTTAGTGGCTGTGAACATTGAAGCTGCTGGTCTATTCTGGATTATTGTGGTTTATTTGAGTTGCACAGCATCATTCATTTAAAGAGTTCAAACCGCATGGTCACAAGTACAGACATTTGAATGCTGTGATGAAGTTGTTGTTAAAGCTGCAGGTCCAACTGCAGGTTGACTGTCTACAGAAAATGGTAACATTTCTATGTGAACTTTGGTGCAGGAGATGTAATGACAAACGCCACAGAACGATTTAACCTTCAGTCGGAGAATGGCATCTGACACGGAGTTAAGTCATCAAATATATTCTTAGGAAATCCTGCAGGTCCTAAGGTATTCAACAGTTTATTTAAAAAATAAAATTGCTAAAAGTTACTAAATTTTTCAAATTTTTTTTCTCCTTTTTGCAGCATCTCCACTGGAATAAAACAACACTCAGTAACAGACTTGATCACGTTCATGAAATCCCACAGAGGATTTCATGAATGTGATCAAGTCATTCATGTTAGAAGAAAAAAAAAAGGAAGCAGCTGCAGCTAAATTTAAACCCCAGTTAAATCTCACTTATCTAGACATCTATGATCTCATCGCCAAACATAAACAGACCTTGACATGCCACACACACACACAAAAACATTGTTGCTCTACCTTCTGGCCTCTCTCTCCAGGGAAGCCTCTCTTTCCTTCAACTCCCTACAGATGGAAGATGGACAGAGGAGCAGCTCAGACAGTCAGTACTGACTGGTCTATGAGCCTCTAAAAATGTCTAAGGCAGAGTTACTGTTGGTGACTTCAGTTTATGTTTTCTGGTTATTTTTACTGTTTTCTGTCAGATTTTTCTTTTACAGTGACTGTTATTTTTTATTTTATTTTAATGGTCAGTCGGTAAAATGTGGTGACAATGTTTGCACTCTAGTATTAATATCTATTTCGGATCAAATGTTTACATCATTCCTAATGAATAAAAAGCATTTGTGAAAGAACTGCGTATTTACAGGAGGAAGGTCTCTATGCAGCTTGAATATATATCAGAGTTGCACATATAAAAAAAAAGGGAAGCAACAACAGTGAAGTTTTAAATCTTACCTCAACGCCCTGGTCTCCTTTGTCTCCCTAAAAAAACAAAAAATTGAAAAAATAAATAAATAAACGCATTATGGCGCAAACAGAGAAAACCATATTTTTAGACCTATTAATAATTAGAATATGCAATTCTACTAATGACCAGCAAGATTATTGGAACTAGAATGTTACTTTGACGTGGCTTTTCTAAGAGAGGGTGGATATATTCATCTACATTATGATCTTCACAGTCAACAACTAATAATAACAGAAGTAGAAAACGCCACTAGAGGGAGACACCTTTAGATTAAGGTTTGTTTGAGCTTAATTTCTTGTCTTTCCACAGTGCTGGTATTGCTGTTGTATTGATGGACAAAAAAACCCAATGATGATGTGTTAAGGGACGATACAGAACATCTCCTGTCATCACCGCATGGTGGCGCTGTGAGCAGACACAGAGGAAAATGAAGGCATCCATTTGGACTTGTTTCTTTCCAAGTGGCCAAGTCTAATATTGACTCTCCTGTCAAATGACTGGTTATTCAGCTGCTGAGTTACTGCCTTCTTTAAATAAAGTACTTAAAAATGTACAAGAAAACATCAGTCTGAATTAATGACACATTAGAAAAGAAAACGATGGATTTTCCAGGTTGAAAAGGACTTTTTTAGCAGCAGGATAAAAGATCAAGTTCACGCAGGATAATGTCTAATATACATAGGAAATATATTTCACATGTCCTGTGAGAGCTGACCAATCAGCAGCTGGGTCTGAAGCTGAAGGAATATAAACTGTGTGGCTGTACGTGGTGAAAAGGTCAGAGAGGAAAACACTGTGTCCTTTCAGAGTTTACACAGAGACCAGTGTTTCTGATTGGTCCAAAGACCAGGTTACTGGAAGCTTCTGTACAAATGAGTGGCTTGTAAAATGTCAAACAAACTTCAATCACACCTGCTCTGAAATCAAAGCAGTTTCCTGTTTCTGTTTTATTATTTTTTCTTTAATGTTTTGTTGTGAGCGTCATAAAAACACAAAGCTGTGAATAAAAGGTCAAGTTCAGGGCAAAGGTCAAGGCCAAGAATGTCAACCTTGATTCTTGGACTCAAGACTCTGTGTATGTTTAATATTCAAGAAAAGCTAAGTTAATATTTAAATGTTGTAGGTTTTTTTTCTCTTAAAAATACATAAACTGTTGGTAAACTGTTCAGTGTGGTGACTTTGAAGATGAAGAGCAGTGTTTATTTGAAGGTCATTAGATCATCATTTAGATCCAGGCTGGACAAGATGTTTCACTGAAACCTCTCTGATCTCTAATGATGCCACAGAACAGCCTGGATTAGCGCACAGCAACAGTTGTTTGTGCATGCTTCTATGTGTATGTGTGTATGTGTGTGTGTGTGTGTGTGTGTGTGTGTATGTGTGTCTGTGTGTGTGTTCTCCAGAGGAAGTCACTTAAGCCATTGATGGAAAAGCGGGGGGTTAGGGGAGGGCGAGCACGTGGAGAGGCTCATTCTGACCCTGCGACTTCAAAGCCAAGGTTACATCTGCTGTCATGTCCCCAGTGTGTGTGTGTGTGTGTGTGTGTGTGTTCTGTGTACATCTCTGGGAATATTATGCAATAAATCAACAAACACTTTCCACGGATTAAATGCCAAAACCATAAATGTGGCAGCAGATGTTTCCTTTTGTGAAGTCGCAGCCTCTGGATTTATATGACGTTATCTCTAAACAGAATAACAAACTCCAAACCTCAAATAAAACAAAACAAAAAAATAATAACAGAGGACGCTGGAAAACAACGGAGGTTCTTGCCAATAACGGATGAGGCCATTCTACAGCCAATGTAATATAAACAGTTATGCTGAAGAGAGTGCAGTTTTAGTCACTAGCTTCAGGTCATCAAAAGTACTGATGTCAATTCAGTAAAAACTGATCCTATTTAGAGGAACACTCTTTGTCACAGAACTTAAACATTATAAGGTGCTGGGGTTTTTCTGCCCAGTGGGGGGAAGACCAAACTAATATCAACTGAACAGACTTACCTTTGACCCCAGGGGACCTGGCAGGCCAACGTCTCCTCGGTCACCCTGTGGAGAAACAGAGGTACTACATTTACTAGACCACTTAGGACATGATTTGTTTTTGAATTTTCTTGTCTTGATCGTGAAAGGTAGAATTCCGGACAAGGGATATAAAATTGTCTTTAAACAGGGACTTAACCACAAGAGTCCAAGTTGTTGATACACGACTACATTTAAACTCAGGCAGCTTGTTTCACCAGACAAAGAGAACACCTAGCACGTCTTCAGTAGATGTTCTGTTTTTTACCCAGTGTTGACATGAAATATGTCAGACTAAAAAACATATTCAACAGAACATCACTGTGTGACCTCCAGTCATTCTATAACCTGTAACATGGTTTCTGTGATAGTGAAGTCAAATGAAATAAAATACAACTTCCTCCTGCATCTACTTTAACTCCCGCAGACACTTGAAAGATAAGGATAAATCTGTTCCTCCTCACCTCAGGATATACACTCCATGGTCATTTCTTTGTTGTAGCAAAAAATGGGACTTAGAGGATGATGTGAACGACAGCCTTTTTTCCTGAGATAAATGTTTCATCTCATCAATCTGTTCAAGCTCTAACTGCTGTACTACTGCTCATTTTACAAAGGACACAGCCAGGAGGGAGCTCACCTTCTGTCCTGGAACTCCAGGCTCACCCTGGAGAAACAAACACACAGTAAGTAAAAATGCAGCCACTGTCACATCAACATGGAGACACACGTGAACAGAGAGCTGCAGGAAGTTTGCTGACTGGTCTTTGATTTGTGACCTGTGTTCTTCTGAAGTCTGTTACAGACTACAGTACTACAGTGAGCTACAGCAGATACAGCACGTCACTGACTCTGAATAAGGGACCATAAACAATGAATGAACTTTGTGTTGCTCTCTACAATAGGTCCCTTACTGGGGTCCCACTTATTTCGGGAGAAAATATGACATCATGGGCAGCAGAGGACCAGCAAATGCCAAATACCTGTGAACTACACATGCTCATTTTCTCTATGAAGTTTTGTAAATAAAAGTTATCAGTCATTAAGGTACCAAACCAGATTTGTTTCAACACTAGATACCAGGTGTGACATCTGTAAAAGTGATTCTGGAATCTTAGCATCTACACTGGTCTGTAGAAGAGGATGCATCATAATATTCAGATCAGCTGAGTAGATATCAACAGTGATCTTATTGTCAAAGTTGTTCAGAGTCTGCTCTGAAGTTCTCAGCAGCTGTGCACAGACCCACCGACAACACTATGACTTCACTGCCCCTGGTTCTTGTTTGTTTTATTTGGGCCTTAGCGTAAAATGTGCGCGTAATAACTCTGGATTCTACTATTCGACTATTTGTCCCGCCTGTAATTTCACTGTTTGGACAAGAAGAGAAATGTGTTTACCTTCAGTCCGGGTAAAAGCTGCAGCAACAACAGAGAAAGAGAAAGGAAAGGAGGAGGGTTGGGAGGCAGCAGGTAAATGTCACGCAACAAACTGTAACTAATAATTAGGTTCAGGGTGAAGGAAAACGATTTGGTTAAACCAACAAATATTTTTTCTTTACTTAAAAAAAATAATAAGCTATTTTGCTCAAGGTGCTCAAGGTTAAATAAACTAATAAATTAGGCACAAATAAGTACAAAAATGGCTAAAAACCAAAGGCAATACAACTATTAGTTAGGGTTAGCCACATAAAGCAAAATCAATAATAATTAACTCAAAGAATTGTCAAATTTTCATAGTTGTGTTGAAATTATTTCTGGTCACAAAAGTCTGTATGCAGAAATGTTGAGGAGAACCAGACTTACCCTGGGATCTTTTCCAGGTTTCCCTGGTTCACCTGGTTTACCCTGTGTGAAAGGAGCAACAGTTGATCAACATCAAACATCATCTACAAATATGTGAACAATAAAGAAAAATGTTTACAGTAAAAAAAATCAGGCTTGCACTCCCAAACCTGTCCTGAGGCTACTAGTCTGAGGCTAACTATTAGAGCTAATTGGCGTGGGAACACATTGTATTGCATTATTTTGCAATATAGACTAGCTTGCCATGAAAAAAGTCTTCAGAAGTAACATTTCCTTTTAACTTCAATTTATGCTCTAATAAAACTCTCAAGTTTGACTAAAACCCACCGGTGATCCACTTAATCCTGGGTTTCCTGACGGTCCTGGAGGACCTGGAGGCCCAGGGGGTCCTTGCGCTCCAGGCTCGCCCTGCTGAAAAGCCAAGAGTTAAAACCTGCTTTGGTGGAAACAGCATCATCGCACACTGCTCATGCTAACACAACAACATCAACGACACTAAACACAGTGCAGCAGTAAAGATGGAGGTGGTGCAAAGAGGAAGGTTAGAGGCGAAGAAACTCGAGTGGTTTTCAAGCTTCAGCACAAATTTAAATCTTAACATTGTGTTCTATGAGACCTTTTTTTTTTTTTTTTTTACTTTTTCTTTTTTCATACTGTGGCGTCTTGTGACCACAGACAGTCGTGATCATTTATTTTTAGTCTGGATCTCCTGCAGCTTCATGAAGATCAACAGCTGATCTGAGAATGAAGACCAGTGCCAGACCAAAGACCAGACTAAACAAAACCAAGGGAAGTAAATGGAAAAGGGGAAAAGAACGGAGTAAACTTACGTCAAAAAATTAAATTAAGAACTTCAGTTTAACAACATCTGCTGAAATTCCTTAGTCTCCCGGTGGTTTTCACACATTTCCTGGTCCACGCTTTTATTTTGGTGAAACAGGAAGTCAGTTTTCTGTTTTCAGCAGATTGGCTATTTTAGTTTGTATAAGCATTCAAATTCTAATGTATGAAATACAACAATTGTTCAAAATAGTTTACAGTTATTATTTATTTATTTGCAATTTACTTTATAGTTTCTTTTCCATGGTTCTGCACTAACCCTGCACTGCCCTTTCTCAATATTAGCTTCGTCAGAGCTAACTGTTTCTTCCTTTTACAGTATAAAGCATTTATGAAGTAACTTGTAGTAGCTTGGAGCATGTTTGTTAACTTATTATTTAATATATTTTGACAAATTTTGTAAAAATGTTTTTTATGTGTTTTAATAAACTTTGTGCCATCTCTCAGGACTTAGCCTCTGAGCTAACTTTAGCAATTAGCAATTCTAGGTGTTTGCATTCTGCATTTGTTAAGTGTTTAACATTGATGATATAAATTATAACCTGCCTCCTCAGCCTGAGTGATGAGGGTTTACAGCTAAAGCAGTGTGGTTTATTTTCACTTCTACTCCAGTTTAGACACGAGAAAACCACCTCAAAACTCAAAACCACCACAGGAGCAAAGGTTTCTGCCAAACTCCTGTTCTGAAAGTTTCCATCTCCATTAGCTCCATACTCCATCATATGATTTATGGCGTGTTGTTATGTTCACATACATGATTTATGTCCCTTCATGTTTGCACCTTTTTTTTCTCTTAAAGGTCATAAAGTATGGTGCTACAATTAACCTAACTCAGCCCCCATTTGGAAAACTCCTTGACAATTTTTATAATTATGATAAAGTAAAAGCAATTTTCTGATGTATTATTGGTAAACTTTAGGTGACTTGGAAATTTGTGATGTTTTAATGTTTAAAGTGATGGGTTGAAGGGTCAATATCTGTGATTGTTTATTATTATTTTTCTGAATATTTCCAAAATTAAAACAGTTCAGTTTTGTATGAATTTTTGGTTCTAGGTTCTGTCATTACAAATTCCACTGACAAGATGTTTTCACTAGTTTGTCTGATTCCTTTATTTACAGGTACAGGTAACAGATTTTTATCTTTTCAGGTTGGATCATTTTCAAAATTCTGATATTTGAAAATCCCTCATTGGCCCAGGTCTTTGAGTCTGGAACTTGTCTTTTTCAGTTTTTAAGAACAAACATCTACATTTAATGGTTGCATCTATCAATGTCACACAGCCCAGAAGTCTCCTGGTCTAATGCAGCACCAAACCCCCTCATGCCAGCGTCCAAAACTCAGTGTTTTAGGGTCAGCAGCCATTTGTGATCTGATCCAGGTCTACAAACAGTGTGATATCCAAATAAGTCAATGTGGTTTTTGTCTGCCCAAAGAAAGTCCTGCCAACACTGAACAGACCCTCACCCCCTCCCCTCCCAAATTAAAATTACTTCAAATATTTATTTAGTTTTATAAGATAAAGGGTTTAGGGACCTAATTTATAAAACCATAATACATTTAAGACATGTTTTAAAAGACAAGTTTGAGAAAACAATATTTTCTCTCTGTTTTATACAAAACTAAAAATGTTCTTTGGCATTATTTAAATTCTCCAAAACAATTCTAATATTAAGTGGATTTACTTATTTTTAATGTCAGTTTGTAATTTCTGCAAAAGCACTAAATAATTCCTTTAATAAACATATTATATTAAACATTTATTACACTTTTAACAGAGTTTTAACAGTGTGTGTTTTTGCTTTGTTTGTACTTCAGTAAAACTGACGATATAAAGCAGCAGAAGCCAAACTTTGGTTATTGGCAGCAACAATAAGGGGTGGGGATGTTGGCGACAGGTGACGGCGGTCAGCATCCACAGGGCGGAGACAGAGAGCAGAAGGAGTAAAGGCTAAGACAGAGGGAGAGAGAGAATTGTACCTTGAGGCGTTTTAGGATTAGAGGGCTTATTGAGGGCATGTTTCGCACGGTGATGGGCAACATCTGCCAGGTGGGGGTGAGGAGGGGAGAGGAGAAGAGAGAGTCACAAAGCACAGGTGGCCACCGCCGGGTGTCAGGAGGCCAGATAGAAGGAAACAGGGCAGTGATGGAGGTAGGAAAAGAAAAAAAGAGAAATAGAACATGAGAGTGAAAGGCAAGAAAAAGGGAAAACAGGCAAAGTTGAAAAGGTCCACAAAAAGAAGAAAATAGAGGCAGCAGCATGGCAAACTATGGGCCTGGAAGAAGATAGAGAGGTTTGATAGTTCCTAATGCCCTTCTCTGGTCAGAAAAGACATGAATGTGTTCAAATTTTGTACTGCTCACATTCAAAGTCAGCGATCTGACCTAGAACCAGGCCCTTAGATTGCAGCGGAGCAGAGGTGGACGCCATGTCTTGCCACAAAGAGAGTAACAATAGAGGGCAGTATAGAGTTTAAACACATCCAGCACTTACTGTGGCCAACTGTCCAACACAGGGCTGTACAATACGTCGCTTCTGTTGAAATGACCAGCATAATCATAATCAGGTTTAGGAGAAGGCAGTAAAGGTGAGGCTCCGCCCACCACCACAGAAACACTGCCTTCAGCAACCTAACAATCTTCCCTCACAGACACCAAGTAGAACCAGCAGCATGTAACTTGCCTACTTCACCACTTAACATACATATTTCCATAACTCTTACTTTAAAAGGTCAGATATCATTAAATGAAAAACCTAAAAACACACAACTATTCAATTCATGGACTGTATATGAGAAATGGACTTGAAATGGTTGTTGTTGTAAAATGACCAGAGGAGAACCTCTTGACTTGTTCATCACTCTTCCCAGACATTAAGCTATGCAATAAATGCAGGTGTCATCTGCATACAGTCTGACTGGAAAGGAACGTATTATCAGAAAACAAAAGAAAATCTCTACTCACATGATGAGACCAACTATATAACTTAGCCTATAGTAGCTAACCTTTTTGTAACTTGACTGCTTCCACTGAACATCTTTGACCTATCTACGAAATCAATGTCCAAGTCCATTTCTAATAAATAGTCTATTTGCAATATACATTCCAAATTATTTTAATCCTCAAATCAAATAATATCTATGGAAATATGTACTGTAGGTTATGAGTAAATGTTGCAGTAAAAGTAGGCAAGTTTTCTGCTTCATCCCTCGCCGTTCCCACTGTCCACCACAGAAACACAGTTTTTAAAATGGATCAGAGCAAGAGCCAAGATATGCCAACATTATATGGGAAAGTATGTGCAAAAAGATTTTTGAAAATACAACACTTTGCTTCAAAGCGTTTTTAAAATTACGGTTAGATAAATCATTAATTTTAATAATTATTTTATAAGTATTTTGACAATATCATGATAATCGTGATAAAGAACTTTTGCTTCTAAAATAAAGTCTTTTTTTAAATAAACATTTTAAATATAAAAAACACTAGGTTCCATTGGGTCCAATTTAAAAACAAAAACAAAAACACGAAGGGTATTTAATTAATAGCAGTTTTTTCCAATAATTTTTAGCACATGGGCAATGTATTTCTTCTATTATACTGGGTGGAGAGGAGATAGTGGAGGCGAGCCTTGGCTCAAGAATGCTGGCTCTCTTTGCGGCACGACTTGGTGACACCCCAGCTGAGGGTTTTTGTTTCTTCACCCACAAACCTTTAACATCAGAGAATGAGTGGAGCGTAAGGCCGCCAGGGTTTTCAGAGGAAGGTCCTGCACAAAATTTTCCTACACAGCAGGGGAGTGGTCATTACAGTTAGAGCTGGAATCCAACCATAAAGCAGCCACACCACAGCTGAGACCCTACGACACAGGTCCAGTGTGAAAGATAGTGGCGGACATGACGGCAGAAGTAGCACTCAAAACCCAATTCTGACTTTTCATTAACAATTAACAATCATTAACATGTTGCATTCTGCCAGCTTACCACTGGATGCCACTAAATCCTTCACACTGAATCATGACCATAAATGACCTGAACCACCTTCAGATACTTCTCTGACGCTCCTCGATTACTTATACAATAGAACGGTCCCGTCCTTTGAAGCTTCTATGTGTGTCCTGTAAGCTTCACACACAAGTGCTGTTCCAAAAGACACATGATATGAAGCTGAACCAATGCTAATAATTAGATTCCCTCACCTTAGCCTAGCTTTACCAACCCTTTCACCTGGCAAACACTAACTAACTGTTTTGCTATAAAGAACGCTCCTAATGCCAATTATTGTGGATATTTTAGCTTGAAAACTCAACTCAACTAACCCTAACCACCCTCTCCTAAACGCCCCCTAGTGGGTTTACACTGTATGGACCGCCTGTACATACTGCTGCAACGAGCCACTGGGGAGGAGGAGGAAGACAAGCATATTAAAAACAAATATGACACACATACCCTCCCTCCCCCTTCCTCGCTCTCCTTTTTCAGAAGCTGCTCAGACCTGAGGCCTTTTTCCTGTACAGAGATCTGTATCACATGATGCTTTACTAATAAAAGCTCATGAAAACACTCAGTGTTGTTATTTTCAGGGAGGGGGGGCTGATAATAACTGCAGTGGTTTAATAACTGAAAGGTAGAATTACACTGGAAATGGACTCAGCTATCTGAAAAATCACAGGAGACTCATTCCTGGCAGCGCTACACACCGCCGGCTCTTATCATGTCGGGACCGTTAGCTGCTGGTAATTAGTTGTTATTAGCTGCTCTCTGTTTTTTTTCTTTAACGACTTCAAGCCCGAAGCCAAACAGCTACAGATTTCTGCATGTGCAACCCATCAACTGACATTTGTAGAACTCTTCCTCTGGTCCAGTGAAACTCTCTGTAATGTTCTCATCAGGATTGTAGCAACAAAGGGAGATGATTTGGAGCCACAGGTTTAACCAACCTCTGCACAAAAAGGAAGACTTTCAGCACACCCTCTAAGGGTGCAATTTGAGTTAGTTTTTTTTTTATGTTGTTTGAAAATCCCCTCATATCAGAGGCAGTTTCTGACACAACAAACCACTGTTTACTGCTGTGGGAGGACAGTTAAGCAGATTAGAAGTTCAATTTCATAAAAAAAGGTCCAAGAACCTTTCAAATATTTGAGATGTTGACCAGACAGTTCTTAACACTTTAGCAGAAACAGAAGATTTTTTTTTAAACATCGGTTTTCCACATACAGTAAATGCTTTCTTACCCGATGGGTGTAATCACCACATACGCCCTGCAGAGAAAAGGAAAAACGGACTTGGTCAAAACTGGACACAGAAAATGTGAAAGATTATTTGCAAATTTATTCTGAAATATATTGGATGTTTTTAAACCTCATGTCAAGAATTGATTCATTAAAAATTAAATATCTTAGAACTTAAATCAAACAATTCAAGTTATTTTTTAGATAAAATATATGTCTCACCTTCTCTCCTTTAGGTCCAGGTTCACCCTAAGTTGAAAAATGTCAATGTCAGTATTCGACAATTTGGTTGATGAGTTAAAAATGTTGATGAGTTCAGACCATGGGACACTTACTGGCTGTCCTTTAAGACCGCGCTGACCCTAAAACACAGCATCAGAGCAGTCAATATAAAGCTCAACATTGAAATACTGCCTTGTGTGGTCAGTTTGTGTTACTGACATACTGACACATTTTAAATGTGGGTCAGGAATATGTGGGTCCCATTATGTAGGTCCTATAGTGAATTGATCAAAAAAATGTTGGCTTTTTTTTTCGCCTTTTCTTGGATTTAAATCCTGATACTAATATACTATATACAATGATCTTGTCCACTTATGGATATACAGGCCACATTTTCATGGTCATGTGTTATACCAGACAGAGCGGTTAATCTAACAAAAAGCTGGAGAGAAAATCCAGTTTAAACTGAAACTCTAAGGCGAGATATTCAGAAAAGTAATTGTGGGAAAAGTCATTTATTGGGATAAATGGGCCAAATGACAGGTTTTGTCAGATGGGCTTAAATTAAATCTCACAATTAAGTCATGGAGTGTTCAAAGAGGCGTTCAGTGTTGACATTAATGTAAAGCAAATCAAAAAATCCTCACCAAGTCTCCCTTCGGTCCGTTTTGTCCCTGTTTAAACATAAAGCAGTGAATGAAAAGCAGATTAAGTGACTTCAGTAATCTCAGCTGATTGATTTAATTATTGATTAATCTCAGCTGATTGATTTAATCATTGATTGATCTCAGCTGATTGATCGTTGCTGTTATTTTCTTGGAGACCCTCTGAGTGAGCCGTATGCCCTGCTATAATGAACCTAATGACAGTAATAGAGATTTTATTACAATCATAAGCATCATTATTCCTAGCTGAATTATTGCTCATTACATCTGCTGACCACAGAGGTCTGGATGCTGAAAGAATGCTCAGATTTTAGAATTTTTGAATCCAGAGGAAAACTCACAGGTTTCCCGTCCAAGCCAATCGGACCCTGGGATGAAAACAGAGAGGGAGATCTTTTTAGAGTCTACAGGACTGTGATGACGCAGGTGAGCAGAAGGAAACAGAAGAGGAGTGTGGTGGGAGGGGAACTTACTGGAAAGCCTGGAAACCCTCTTGTTCCAGGTTGTCCCTGGAGAGAAGCAAAAAAAAAATAAGTTAGGTATGAAAGGTTGGTATACAATGATGTTGTTTTTTAATGCAAAATTTTATGAATATTTGAAAATTCCATCCATCATCCATCCATTTTCATTCGCTTATCCTTTAACGGGTCATGGGGGCAGCGGTCTCTATGACCGCCACCCAGATCACACTGCACCGTACCAACCCCCCTGAACCTTCCTGCAGATGGTGAGTCCACTGGAAGGTACCAACCGCCCTTACCGGGATTTGATCTTGCCCAGGAGGTGAACCCTGGGGTTTCACACCAATGACAGAGACATTGCCTCTGGACCAAAGCACCACTATTTGAAAATTAAACTATTAAAATAATATTGCTGGGCTGTCAAACAATTCAATGTTTTCTCTGGTGACCTTTAACCCTCCTTGACTGTTTCTTAATGTTTTTACTGACTCTTCTTAGTTTAAGACATTGACTCCTACTGGTGACACCCCTTCCCCCATTGCCCTCCCCTCTGCTGTTCCTCATTAGGACTGCCTTTCACCATCCAGGAAGCGTGGGTACACACAGGCACACACAGGTACCCACGGTAATAGGCATCAATTACAGAAGCAGATGTGGCCCATTTAGGGGGACACTCTCCTCTGGGTGAATTATGTCACTTTTAGGGCTTTATTGAAATTAAAAGGGGAGAAAAAGAAGAAGAAAATCCCCAGGTTGATCCTCCAGGTCATTTAGGTTTAAATCAGAGTCAAACTGACAACCTGGTGGACAAACACTGACCCATCTGGACCAGGATGAGGTTTCTCCTTTTACTTCTTGATAAAACAGCCCAGACTAATGAGGGTCTAATGACTGCTGACCACTGCTGCTGTCTCCACACAGTCTGTAAAAAAAGACTATTATTCTATAATTTGTGGTGAAAATCCGACAGCCTTCATTGAAGAAGGTTTATTTTAGGCCTGAACCCTGAAATCCCTTCAATCTGGAGAGAAGAATCGTCTGGTTCATCACAAAGAGCCGTCAGTGTCTGAGGACTTGACGTCTAAAGCAGGGATTCATTGAAAATACTAATGTAATAATAATAATAATTTGTGATGAAACTGAAGTAGAGCTGCAGGGACAACTGACTGGAACCAGGAATCTGGTTGGGCTGGATTCAACTGTGATGCCATCCTACAGCCCACAGACACTGGAGCCTCAACCACATGTTTAGTTACTGTGACGATTGGTTAGAACGAGATGAAGAAGTATAAAATACTTACAGGAGGTCCTCTTGGCCCGATGATGGACAGACCTGGTTCTCCTGGCGCTCCCTGTGGACCAAAAGAGAAAAAGTTAAGATTTACTCGTTTTAATTTCTGTGTTTTTTATGAAGGTTATCACATCCATGCTTTTCCTTCAAGCTGTAAGCAGCAGCAGCAGGAAGTGGAATTACAAAATCTGACATTTCAAACTACTTTAACTACTACAACAACTGAGACGGTTGTTCCTTAATGATAGTTTGAAAGAATCATTACTATTTAAACTGACATTTTTGTTGTTTCTGGTCTAAATTGAGAATTTTATTTTTATTTTAGCTTTTTATGATTTTTTTCAGTTTTTGTGTCAAAGTTTGAGGCTTTTTTTAAAAAAAAATTCCTATTCACTAATGTTAAGCTTTTATTGACAAATCTTTAAACTTTAGCCAAACCACTAAAGTTGTTTTTTACAGAGGTTGAGATGATGATTTTCATACACAAGTTTTGAAAATTCTACCAATTATTTTACAGGGACAATAAATAAAAGTTCAAACATTTCAAGGTCATTCTTTTCATAAAAGTTGGATCTTTTCTCACTCTGGTTTGAACACTTCCTCAGTGAAGTCAACTGAGGGAAAGCCACACGTCTGAACTGGTCTACACTCATTTCCCACAAGTCCATTCAGTTCAACCCAGAGTCTCTGAGGGCAGAGTCTGTTCACAGTGATGTGAATAAAAGATTGTTCTGTCCACGCCCTGACAACACTGGCAGATTTATTTTTGCACTTTATGAAGTTAAATCGCCTGCAGCTACAATAAACCTCCAGTCAAATTCCATTTTCACCTTCAGGCCCATATCTGCCTTTTACCCTGCTGTCTGTCAGCTGGTATTTATACAGTACAAAATTCAGTGTCACAGAGGGCTGAGGTTTTCACTGTGGTCAGGACACAGTTATTTGTCTCCATCAACGCTGTTAACTTTCAAACTCTCCTTGTGTCCTGATGCCGTGGCCTCAATAAACCTGTCCCTGCTCTTCCTTTGGGGAGCCCTAAATTAGACACTTTTGTGACAAATTGTTGCTATTGTGTTTCAGTGAGTAAAGAGTGCAGGTAATCCAACCAGGGTGGGAAACCATTTATAGAATGTGATCCTGATGCTGCTTTAAAAATACAGACCAGACTTCCTGATATAAATCACACGTAAGCGGCAGATACACACACACACACACACACACAAAGCTGCACCAATGATAACGCCCAGCATCTCCGCAGCCTCTCATATGACACAACCCTTTTTATAAGTCGCTCTAAAACTCATCCAAATCAGGATGAACAGCAAACAGTAACAAAGGTCATCAAACAGTATCAAGAACTGGACGGGGTGAGGTTCCAGTTGGTGTTTGGCAACGCCAACATGACTTCCCCTTTGTTTGAAATGGTGTCAGGACTGATGAGGACCGAGTTCCTGAGCAAATGCAGATGAACTGTGTCAAACGTTGAACAAAGTCACTGAGGAACCAAGATGAGCAGAGAATGAAATGTTGTTTTACAGTCTGTAAAGTTAAAGTTAGAACTGCTTGATCTGTGTCCAGACCTCCTGAGCCTCCGCTGCTAAAACTAGCATCAAACAGACGTGCTGTCCATCACTCACCACGTACGTATTTACCACTCAGGTTTGTGTCGCTCTGTCTACTGATCACCATCTCACACAACAGTCCATAAGAAAAATTAACAACTTTTCTCACCATCTTATGTGCAGGAGCTGCTGGACTACTACTGCCCCATGTGGTCATTTTGTGTCTTTGACGTAAATCTGACCTAAATCTCCCCTCACTGCATGGCCCGTCAACACCTACAAACATTAACGGTTTGGGTCTTTTAATTTTACTCTATGTCCATGTCTTATACAGAGTTTGGGTGAGTCGACAGCAGAAATGTTTCTCTGAACAAAAGAAATCCAACGTATGTGACCTTTAGTTGTGCAAAGTTCTCCTTCTAAACTTACCTTCTCCCCTGCTTGTCCTTTCAAGCCCTGAGATCAGTCACAGCAGAAACAGAAGCATGCAAGAAGGTGTGAGGGGATGGGGGGCGGAGGGGAGGGGCAAAAAGACAGCAGAGGCACAAGAGTGGGAGAGAGAGAGAGGGGGGGGGAGCAGGGTTAGAGTCATGGAGATGGTTCAGGACATGCAACATCTGCCAGGACTAATGATGGGGAAGGGTCTGAGTCAGGGGGCTAGTATTCAGGTTTGTATGAGTAACATGGGAATCAGGGTGGGTTCACACTTACAGGACTCTCAGAGTCACAGGATGTGATGCTGTGTGTTTAACACTACAGCGAATCTCTGATCAGGGCTGAATTTAACGCCTCAAAACAAATCAAAACATTTCACACTGGAATTCAAAGTAAGACTATGACCCCAAATATTTGAATAAAGACTTAAGTTTCTAGGAATCTTAACTTAATTGTCTAAATATAAATGCATTTATTTATTTGTTTGTTTTTACATCTGAGCACACAAAAATTGCTGCATAATTTAATGGGATTCTTTATGTTGATAATTGTTTAAAAAAAAAGTTTGCATCTATAGCAGTGGCACAATATGACCACACGAGGCAGCAGAGCTGTGTGCCTGTGAGTCAAAGACTATGACTTTATCTATGAACTTTACAGTAGTGGCATAATTATTCAATGAAACTAAACATTCTTTGGTTTCCAGTTAAAAAAACAAACTAACATTAATTTAAATTTACATTATTTATTACATAACATTCATTATTTTTCAAACGGTTTCTAACATCTTATAATAATAATCTGTTAATAACAACAGACTCCCAGACCTGGATGGCTCTAATGAACTGACATCTGTTACTGAACCCTTCACTCTCGGTGTTCTGATATTGAAACCATGGTCCTATAACTGAGCCTTGTTTTCATGCAGTCAAACATCCTTGGCTGTGTGAGAGGCCTATAAGTCATGGAGACCACACTGCAACACCAGTCAACGCACCATGTTTTACAGATTATCCTGATGTGGTGACGGCTGACAGTGTTTCAGATGCACGGAAAAGTAAAAAAGAATGGTTCAGAAATGAATTGGGTGGCAGGCTGTAAATTACAGACTGCACTGGAGGTGGGAAGATTTAGTAATAAATGATTCAGTGGAACAGAACCCTGCTGTTTCTGTGGTACAGTCACCAATTTGATGCTAACATCACGGTGTGTTTGAAGGCAGGATCGACCGTTGTTGTTATTTGTCATTACTGTAATAATACTCTCTGAAGGAACGTTTGCTCAGGTCACCATGTAATTATTGGCCTTCAAATTAAAAGACTCTTGTCAGGGACATTTGACAGTGTGGTGATGTTTATAAAAGAAACATTCAAATCACCAACTTGCCTAAAAACAGCTCAGCTAAATTAAATTACCTGGACAAAATTCCATGGAAAAGTAGCTTAAACATACCTAACAAAAAGTAAGAATTTAGCAATAATTCAGGTCCCACATAACAATGGATTCACATTTTTTCTCTTTTTTTAAGAATTTACTAAAAAAATATTTGTGGTTAGCCCAGAAAGGTAAACGGCTAAACTTACTACTACTAAAATTAGATCCTAAATACTATCAATAAAGTTGTAGGATGACAAGTTTAATTCACTTCAAATGAAAGGATTTCTAATTCTAAATCTTTCAGTCAAAGTTGGACTGGATGTATTACCCCTGGAGACAAAGTGACAGCACTGTTTCATACACAAAACACAAGTCACGGGTTACTGTTTCATACACAAAACACAAGTCACTCACCATTCTGCCAGGAACTCCCATACTGCCTTTGTCTCCCTATTGGTCAGTGCAAATTCAGGAGAAACATGGGTCAGTCAGAACGTTAGTGGAAACTGGAACCAGGTCTTCAAGAGATACTGTGCCATTCAGACCATTCAAAAAAAATTTCTTTGAAACTGTAAACCCAATGTGTCAAATTGTCAGACAGAGAACAGTATGAATTCATCGTGATCTGTAGCCACAACACTGTTCACTGAGGCTAACTGTTTGTTTAACCTGGACAAGGACTGTGCACGTCCTCATGGCACAGTATCACTTTTAGATGATGATGTATTAAAATTCAGGTCAGTTCTTCATGCCATGCCCTAATGCTAAACCAGACAAAAGCATTAGATGATGCTACCACAGGGGGGGAGGAAAGTTCAACCACACCAAACACTGGGGGACAAGGGCTCAAAACCAAGAAGGCTAATTATCTACATGAATGGTTAGCACAATAAATGTTGAAAAAAAATCTCTGTATATTTAAGTCTATCTCTATCTATCTAGGTTAGAGATAAAGTGGACCAAAAATCAGTTCTTTTCATGGTTTCTGGAGAGTTCTGGTGGTAAGGCTAGAACTATTCTGTCACAAGGACTAATATTTATCTTCTCAATTTAAAGATGTTCATTCTTCTTCGTTCCTCTGCTGCTGGCTAAGATAAGGCTGCTCCTAACAACAGGTAAGTAATTACCTTCCTATGTGTTAAATGGTGTGTGACGACCATTAGGTGGAGCCCACAGAGTGTAAAATCTAGGTTTGAGTTCTGAGAAACATCCACAGGTTAGGCAAAAACTATAAATGTTCTGATATCGAGGAAAATATCCAAATATTCCTCCTGATGATAACAACTGGTTTTATCAACATACAATCAGGCCATTGCCTGATGGCAGAGTGGAGATGCCAAAAAGCCAAACCACAAACCGTGGCTCAGTGTTTACGACTTTTACCACAGAGCGTTTCTGTGCTCGTGCTGAGAACCTTAACTTAGACCCTGAACTCAGTTGAATCTGTGATAAAGTCAGATGGACAGCAGGTGGATACAAAAAGGTAAGGAGAGTTCTGAACTTTTGAAGTTAGGTTTCCTGAGGTAATGACCAGAACTGCCTGGGTTAAGAAAAAGTTTGAAACAGATATGAATTGTTATACGATCAGATGAGCTACAAAAAAACATGTCGTCTGTGTCATCAACATGAAACACCCCAGTATTCTGACTTCACCTCACAGTCTCATCGTCCATCACAGTCAAATTCAAACATTTGTTTAAATGTTGTCTTTGGAGTTCCATGGTCCAGTCTTCACACAAAAATGTAAAAAGTCAGCCAAGGTACTGCATTGGATTTTAAAAATGGCAAGCGACATTCATTTTTGCAAGTTCTTCAACCAATCAGGAGGTGGGGCTGATGGTAGCTACACTCTGATGGTTCCTGTGATTGTTGGTGGTCCCAAAACTTCGGGGAGAAAAGATTCCCATTTAATTTCTGGTGTCTCAAAAAAAAAAACACTTGATGGCGCTCTCCTTGCTTTGTTGTATCAGTACTTTTAACACACCTTTTCAGTCCAGTCTCAGCAGGACTATTCTAACACAGCTCATACGGTTCCTTCAGCTTCTCCTCTGTTTACACTGGACCTGGGATTGATCTGCGTTCAGAGCCAGAGCCTCAGATTTGATACCATCTCTGTCATTAGTGTGTGTGTGGCATATTTTCAAAGCACTTAAATACTACCAGGCTGGAGCTGAGGTCTTTGAAACCTCATCCAAGCTTCTGATTTAGAGCAAGACCTTGAGGGAAATGGCAGCACCAAAACACTTTTAATCCAGAACTCTGGGCTTACACGCCAAACGTGATTATTTGCTGTAACCGCAAAATACAACCTACACTTGAGTAGAGTTTTACAGCCCAGAGCCGGACCAAGTGCTCTGTAAATACTGGGCCGATTTATGTGTTACAGAAACTGGATCGTTGCTGCTCTTTTCCTCGTGCTGTACCTTTAAAGACTGTTGCCAAGTTTGTACGTTACACTTTGTTTTTCCACGCCACAAATACCCCAGAGCTCGTGTTCCGCAGACAAAATGCTCAAGTTACTTATTCGCATGGCTGCAAAAGTCAAAGAGTTTTAAACACTCATTTCACTCATTAAATCACACATTTAAGGAAATAAGTGTGAAGATGAGCGTGTTCTGGTTAAGGATGTGGTGAGAGTTAGTTGTTGAGTAAACTGTGGTTCACCAGGTGAAAGTTTACAGTTTCCTTCACAGAACCCAACTCAAAGCTTTCACAAGCTTTCACACAAGTTTCTCCTCAAACTGTGCGCTCCACGTCGAACAGAATTCCAACAGGGAGTGATGCCAAACAACGTTCCACTTAAAAGATGTGACATTTGTAACATGTGATTTGAGCGGCATCATGTCAGGTTTTTGAAAGAAGAATTATGGAAGTGTTTCCTCTGGAATGTGTGATTATTGTTGACTTTATAATTCAGGGTCAAACCTCATTTTGTTAAAATTTACATTCCGTTCTTTGGCAAACAGCAGAACAAGTTTCAGCCAATTTCCAAAGCTTTATTTTTGCAACCAGATGGTTTAGTATTCTGAAATAAAATGTTGTTTTGTACCAGACAACAGCAAACATCTCAGGATGGTGTTTATGGTTAGGGTTTTTATTCTTCGATCTGCCTGAAGAATTTGTAGATAATTATCTAGATCTGCATTTTACTTTAATGTGTGTGTGTGTGTGTGTGTGAAGCACAGATGTTCATGTTTCATCCATCATACCCTTACAGTTCTTGTTTATCAGACCAGTCATGAGCAGCTTTGCAGGTAAAAAATCATATTTTTATATTTCCCTGTTCTCATATAAATACTGTAATATATAAATAAAGTGGTTTCATATAGTGAAAGGTGAAGGAGACAGTACAGCTCAATGTTAAATCAACAGCTTATTAGCTTGTTAAAATGTTAGCAGTCAAGCTAAAAAGATGGTGTTAAAGCTGATCTCTCTGGTAGACATTCACACACAAAATAAAGATAAGTCTTTTTTTAGGTAAAAAAAAATATATATATAAATAAATATTTTACAGATATGACTTTACATCAGCTTAGACTGCAGTCAAATCTGAGCTGATGCCATCAATCTTAGGTCATGAATGTTACACTAATCAGTAGCCTGGATGTTAATAACAAAGCATCACCAGGTTTCTACCTTCATCAACTGCTTTTCTTTTTCTTACTAAATCATGTGGCGATTTTGTTTTGTTTTAAATTCAATTCAATAAAACACATTAGTAGGTCAAATTTTGGACAAACTACATTTTTACTTCCTCTGACTTTCATAAACACGTCTAATCAACACAGAGAAGAGAAATCAGTTCGTAGCCATCACACAAACACTGCTCACTACGGAAACACACAACAAAACACAAGTTAAAAAGAGAGTTACCGGAAAGCCGGCTCGTCCAGGAGGACCCTGAAAAAATGGAAGGAGGGGTTGAGAGAAAAATGGTTGACAAAAGAAAAGATCGATAATTACAATCAAAGTTACACACGGACAAAACCAAACTTTAACAGGCCAAAACAAACAGAGATTTGTTAGCTAATGTTAGCTCTCCGACGTATGCGTATAAACACTGTTGAAAGCTAATGGCAGTTAATAGTAGTTAAGAAATTCAGGAATGTAAAGTTCTTTGGAATAATTTGTGGCTAATTAACACTGTCTAGTGCTAAGCTACCATGTACATAATGGACATATTTACATGGTTCCTGAGCGAGGCATTTATTTTTTAAGTCTTGAATTAAACTTTATGAAGATGCTTCTCTGTGCTACTAATGTTAGCTTCAACAGCTTACAGCTGCCATGGTTTAAATAGAATAATATTTAGTTATGTCAATAATAATGATGATGACGTTAAGACACAAAGCTGTTACAATTCTATAATTTACTAACCGGTGACTAGCCACTGAATAACTAATGAGATCATGTTGATCATTGTCTATAAGGCTTTGTCTTGTTGTTGAAGTGACACAGAGAAAACAGTGGCAGTACATGAGCAAAACTTCAAATACTTCAAATACTTTGACGAAGACACGAGAAAACCACAGAAAAACTACAGAGGAAAAACATGCAAACAGGTTCAACATGACAGTAGAAACAAGGGACGTGTTGACCACTGCTGGACACTAGGTTCACACACACACACACACACACACACACACACACACACACACACACACACTCAGTGTTTCTATCAGTACATGTTTTTTCTCAGTGCCTACATTTAATTCAATATCAAATATTGTAAGTTGTTCTTTCCTTGGGAAAAGAAAAATCAAACCTGACTCCAGTCAGACATTTAAATGTTGGTTTTAAGGAAAGATGTGTCAAACACCCTCAAGTCTGAAGTTCAAGCCTGGAAATTTCACGAATGCGGTTGAGACAACATGTCAGAGGAAAAACAGGAAGAAATAAATCCCAAAGAGATTTGGAGAACCAAGAAGTGTGAATGTCAAGTGTGTTTTGTCTTTGTTGACGTGAGCGGAACACAAGTCACGAGTTTCTTTTTGAAGAAAGGAACTCATTTATTGGTTGGAGGTCCAAACAGGAACTCTTGACTGGCCACAGCAGGTCAGCAGTCTCACTGGGACACAAAGGTGGACCATAAGAACCGGATTTAGCCAGAAGAATAAAAAGTATTTTATTGGTGCTGAATAGATTAACCAGCTGTTGTTGTTAGATTTGTTCAGGTTAATATTTGGAGCCACCACACACTGCACTTCCCAGCATTATAAAAGACTCAAACCACAGACTCACAAAATCTCATCTACAACAAGACGAGAATGTTCTTTCTGCTGGAAACGTCACATTCTCCTGTACCAGAGTGGTTTAGTGCTGTACTCCAACAAAAATAATTAAAAATTAATCAATTCCTGATTGTTTTCAGCTGCACCAGTAACCGGAAAAACATTAATTTTCTCTGTGGATTTTTGAGCTAAAGAATAATTTTTTTTTTTTTATTAGAATCGTCTTCCCTGTGAGATAAACCACGTTTTAACGTATCTTAGCTTTAAGTTGAGGTAAATCCCGTGAATATTTGACAGTGATGAAGCTTTTGTGACGATGCTAAGCGGCTGGATGAACATTTATTATTTTTATTTCCAGACCATTGCACTGACAGCTGCCAGTGCATGAACTGAGGTGCACGACCAGGTGTTGAGCACCAGCAAAGTGCACGTAGGCGTCTACACATCAGCTACCGGCTCTTCAGGGCCTCTCTGCAGGAGGAGGCAAAGGTCAGCCGCTGCCGGAAAAGAACCTTTCCACTTGAATTTACACAGTGAGCCTCAACATGTGGCTCCCATTTGGCAAAGTGCTGCTGAATGAATGAGGGGAGGAGGTGGGAGGTGAAGCAGGGGGTCGGTGGGAGCAGCCTAGATATATATTTGGTCATTGTGCGTGGGATGTGTGTTCTCCTGGGTGATTCTACGCTCAATAATAAACTTGTTGAGGTGCAGACGTTAAAATGACTGCAGTATTACTGTGGTAATACTACACCAGGAGCTGAGTTTTTCATCACTCCTGAACTCTAAGGTGAGCACACACACACACACACACACACACACACACACCATCTGATAACTGAAATATTTCAACAATATTTCTTCTGCCCACTGTGTGGTGCTGTGACTGTGCAACTTTGTCTTCAGCCAGAAAAAGTTTGAAGAGCAAAGAGCTCAGTTTGAGGCATTTAACCGTTTCTTAATTTCCTTCATGTATTACTATGTATTACACATGTATTACTATGTATTACATATGTTTTACTATGTATTACATATCTTTTACTATGTATTACATATGCATTAGTAAATGTCCAAATACTCACAAATGATATTCAGCCTTAGCCTTTGTTCTAATAAATCAGTTGTGTTTTTTGGCGCTGAGTGTAAAAAGGAAACAACTCCTCAATGTTGAACTTCTTCCAAAGTTCTTGTCTTTCAGAGTTTCTGAACTGACTGAAGCTTCTGTTGTTCAGAAGAGTTTTCCAATCAAGGTATTTTATGTTAAGAGCGTCATCAATTAAATCATAAAATGACTATTACATCAGTAATAAAGAAAACTGCAGTATCTGAATGTACCAACACATGGAGTTTTGCTGCCTGTAAATAGTGTTTGTTTTTAATCAAGGTAAGCACAAAAGAAATCCCAGGACCCCAGACATCAGCGCCCTCTGCTGATGCAAAGGGAACATGTCATCGTGTATCTATACAAGTACACAACCAATAAAACCTTAACTCAATAAAAACTTGAGCAGGTGCTAATGGATCTCAAGGGTATAAGAGGTGCTTGACGTCGACTTTACATGCTGCTCGATAAAATCAACATCTTCAGTCAATAATCAGCTCAGGAAGACGGGTTAGTTAAAACACAAACTAGAACTAGAACCACAACAACAACCACGTCTCCAAAACCACTGCTACTTCTACTGACATCTGCAGTGTTAGAAAGGAACATTCCAGTTTCTCCACTTCACAGCAAAATAAGGAAAAATCTGTCACTTTACCACATGAAGGTCAAACAAGACGCTGGTTTACTTACTGGAGGCCCTGCAAGACACAGAAGAAGAGAGAGAAAAACAGAAGAAAATAAACATTAGTGGCTTCAGAATAAACACAGATTTACATTAGAAAAGTCAAGTGGTAAAATGTGTCTTTTTAGAGCCAAAGTTTGGAACTTTTGGTGGTTCTGGTTCCTGTAAAAGAAAAAGTAATTGACAAAAAAAATTTAATGATTGAATGAATGAAAGTTAACAGTTCCTTAAGAAAATTGATCGTCCATTCATCCATCCATCCATTCAACCATTTATCCATCCATCCATTCATCCATCTATCCATCCATCCATTCATCCATGATTAGTCTGATATCTTCAGCTCTCTTTTTTATATTGAATGAATAAAACACAGACTTTTTTCCCATTTTAAAAAACGACAAATCAGAGCCAGGATGTGACTCACTCCTGTGTTTGACCTCTCCTCCTCCAGTGACAACTGGACACTGATCCACAGCTGGAGAAGGCCATGTTTTTAATGTCAGCATCAATCATTCAAGCATGAAATATGGCAATCAGCCTTTAACTGTTTCACCCGGCACAGCCAACACTAAACCAGCGAAACACTTAAATATTCTGGAAGTGTTTCTGCCAGTTGATCCTGGGCCGGATGGAGGAAACAGATCAAAACTGATGCGTCATCATCATAATGTGGCCTCAAGGTGTGGACAAAAAGTGACCCAAAGAATTTCCACCACACCCAAACATTTAAACTTTAAGATGTTTGTTCAAACAGAGAAAATACTTCATCATCTGTGAGAACTAGCAGAAGAATTGATTTACCACAGAAATATGTAGTAAAACTCAGGCCAGCCACAAAAATGTTTGCAAAACACCTGTTTTTTAAATCAGTAAATAAGAACAAGAATCTCACCTGTAGTTCCTTTTAACCACCAGTGGGCCACAACCAGCAGATGGCAACATCAAATACATGAATATGTTTTGAAAATTTTATACAGATTTACAAAACTGAGTAACTACCAAACAAAACTAGTCCTGAGTCTGACACCGTAACCTACTGCTACTAGCAAGATGATGCTAGTCAACACTAGCAACGCAGCTAGCTGGCTAAAAAACAAAAGGTATCAACAAAAATGCTGTTGTGAGCCAATTAATTTATTATATAAATGGGAAATTTTAGAAATGTAGTTGTCAGTATTTGATTTTCTAGAGGCAGTTTGACAATTGATAAAGTTGGAGTTTCATTAGAAACATATGCAGGAGGAACAGATGGTCTGGTCTAGTCCAAGACTCAAATTCACACCAAAAAATTAGAGAAAGGGAGACATTTGAAAAACACCAAGCGCAGCCTGGTCTTGACCTTTTCACAGGTTGAACAATAGCAGCAGCTCAGCCACAACAATCCATTACTGCTGAATGAGGACTGAGGACCGAAGATGGACTGACGTCAAACCATTAACGACAGCAAATGTCAAAGCCAATCCTCTGCTCTATCTCCTCTGTAGGTTTGATCTGTCTATGAACTTCACACTCTGCAAAATCAAAGAGAAAATCTGGGATTTTTCACCATGATCAACAGAAACGATCTGTGTGAAATACTGTTCATCGATGAGCAGATCTTTTCTATCAGTAAAATTAAAGTTTTTTTCTCTCAAGTATTTGAGCCAAGGAGAAGTTGAACCACTAAAAGCACAATTTATTAAAGTTTATATAAGTGATAAATAAATTATTAAGACTGATGAAAAGATGGACTTCGTGTCCTGACCTTTAAACTTGTTTTCCTTCAAAGGAAACCAGCGTCACTAAAACAACTTCAAATTCAAACTTCATCCTCATTCATGGTAGAAAGCACTAAGCACTGATTAAAGAAAACTGAAACAAATTCTAACTTGAATCTCTAACAACTGAAGACTTTTAAATTGTCGTTCTTCATCATTAGCCATTAGATTGACTTGGGCGACCAAACACACTCCCACAGTTGGTGTTTTATTACTCCTGCAGGAGATCAATCACCCTCAGATTCAACCTCTTTCATCTCCTCCGTGCTGATGCTCCTGGAGTTTCCTTCGAGGTTCTGTCGTGAATCATCTTTGTTAGTTTAGGACTGACAGAGCTGCGACTCCAGGGATAAGTAGGAGAAAGAAAAGGAGGAGGAGGAGCAATGTTGTTTCTGATGTAAATCACTGCCACTCTGTGTGTGTGTGTGTGTGTGTGTGTGTGTGTGTGTGTGCGTGCATGTTTGTGTCACTGCACAGCCATCATCTGAAGAATCAACAGGTCAAAGTGTCCTACGCAGCTCTTTGTTGTTTATCCAACAGCAGGGTTCACCTGTCCTCCTTACTTCACACACGTCTGTCTTTGACTTCTAATAAAATAAAATTAAAAAACTCCCATAATTCCTGGCTGCCACAGTCAGAGCAGAGATTTAACACAGATGTGAGAATAATGATCACACTCACAGTTTCCTAATGAATTCACTTTCACTTATTATTTTGTCTTTTATGGATCCCCATGTTGATGAAGTAACTTAAACTAACTAAAAAAGTTTAATTTTCAACTCTTAGCATTTTTTACTGCGCTGTGTATCTATAACAAGGCTGTTTTTTCTGAACTTTCAGGGTATTCTGTGATGGAAACTATTGAATTTTATTATCTGTTTTTTTCGACTACGAATTTTAAGCAATATAACCGTTTTACGTGAGTCACATCATTTTTTCCCTCAAAGATGCTACTGTTTTTTTTATTTTTAAACCTGTATGTCTGAAATTATTGTTTTTATGTGCAGATCTTTAGGTTCTGTGAACAGAACCAATCTGAAGAACGTGGTCTCAGTTACAACAACGTGTTTCCTTGAAGGATAAACTTAGACTGTGTTCTTTAAAGAGTGGAGGGCCAGTGCCAGATTCCTGTTGCATTCTGGGAGTGCCATCACATCCTGTTGGGTCTGAGCCACTGTACCCAGAGGGGACGTACAGTACTGTCAAGCACCTTAATCCAAAGGCACTTTGGGAGGCCTGAGGGGGAGCACACTCAAATTTAGCTCAATGGCGGCGCCTGAAGGAGGAGCCAGTGAAGCAAACAGGTTGTTATTCACAACATGAAACAAACATCACACACAAACACAGAGTGGACTCGCCAGCAGCTGTTCTTTCAGCTCAGAGGCTGTCGGTTCAACACCCCGTGTGGAGGACAGTTTTTCAAATGTCTTCAAGCCTTTGTAACCAAAGTTTTACAGCAGGTTATTTGGTTTTATACTTGTCATTAACCATGAATGAGTGACTCCATCCAGAATTGGAAAATCAGGATTAAAAAAAGAACAAAAAGAAATTAAAGCAAAGTGAAGATTAAATAAATGCATAGAGGCTGAATTTTTTTTGAAAAGTATATATATATATATACATATATATGTATATATATATATATACTTTTCAAAAAAAATTCAGCCTCTATGCATTTATTTAATCTTCACTTTGCTTTAATTTCTTTTTGTTCTTTTTTTAATCCTGATTTTCCAATTCTGGATGGAGTCACTCATTCATGGTTAATGACAAGTATAAAACCAAATAACCTGCTGTAAAACTTTGGTTACAAAGGCTTGAAGACATTTGAAAAACTGTCCTCCACACGGGGTGTTGAACCGACAGCCTCTGAGCTGAAAGAACAGCTGCTGGCGAGTCCACTCTGTGTTTGTGTGTGATGTTTGTTTCATGTTGTGAATAACAACCTGTTTGCTTCACTGGCTCCTCCTTCAGGCGCCGCCATTGAGCTAAATTTGAGTGTGCTCCCCCTCAGGCCTCCCAAAGTGCCTTTGGATTAAGGTGCTTGACAGTACTGTACGTCCCCTCTGGGTACAGTGGCTCAGACCCAACAGGATGTGATGGCACTCCCAGAATGCAACAGGAATCTGGCACTGGCCCTCCACTCTTTAAAGAACACAGTCTAAGTTTATCCTTCAAGGAAACACGTTGTTGTAACTGAGACCACGTTCTTCAGATTGGTTCTGTTCACAGAACCTAAAGATCTGCACATAAAAACAATAATTTCAGACATACAGGTTTAAAAATAAAAAAAACAGTAGCATCTTTGAGGGAAAAAATGATGTGACTCACGTAAAACGGTTATATTGCTTAAAATTCGTAGTCGAAAAAAACAGATAATAAAATTCAATAGTTTCCATCACAGAATACCCTGAAAGTTCAGAAAAAACAGCCTTGTTATAGATACACAGCGCAGTAAAAAATGCTAAGAGTTGAAAATTAAACTTTTTTAGTTAGTTTAAGTTACTTCATCAACATGGGGATCCATAAAAGACAAAATAATAAGTGAAAGTGAATTCATTAGGAAACTGTGAGTGTGATCATTATTCTCACATCTGTGTTAAATCTCTGCTCTGACTGTGGCAGCCAGGAATTATGGGAGTTTTTAAATTTTATTTTATTAGAAGTCAAAGACAGACGTGTGTGAAGTAAGGAGGACAGGTGAACCCTGCTGTTGGATAAACAACAAAGAGCTGCGTAGGACACTTTGACCTGTTGATTCTTCAGATGATGGCTGTGCAGTGACACAAACATGCACGCACACACACACACACACAGAGTGGCAGTGATTTACATCAGAAACAACATTGCTCCTCCTCCTCCTTTTCTTTCTCCTACTTATCCCTGGAGTCGCAGCTCTGTCAGTCCTAAACTAACAAAGATGATTCACGACAGAACCTCGAAGGAAACTCCAGGAGCATCAGCACGGAGGAGATGAAAGAGGTTGAATCTGAGGGTGATTGATCTCCTGCAGGAGTAATAAAACACCAACTGTGGGAGTGTGTTTGGTCGCCCAAGTCAATCTAATGGCTAATGATGAAGAACGACAATTTAAAAGTCTTCAGTTGTTAGAGATTCAAGTTAGAATTTGTTTCAGTTTTCTTTAATCAGTGCTTAGTGCTTTCTACCATGAATGAGGATGAAGTTTGAATTTGAAGTTGTTTTAGTGACGCTGGTTTCCTTTGAAGGAAAACAAGTTTAAAGGTCAGGACACGAAGTCCATCTTTTCATCAGTCTTAATAATTTATTTATCACTTATATAAACTTTAATAAATTGTGCTTTTAGTGGTTCAACTTCTCCTTGGCTCAAATACTTGAGAGAAAAAAACTTTAATTTTACTGATAGAAAAGATCTGCTCATCGATGAACAGTATTTCACACAGATCGTTTCTGTTGATCATGGTGAAAAATCCCAGATTTTCTCTTTGATTTTGCAGAGTGTGAAGTTCATAGACAGATCAAACCTACAGAGGAGATAGAGCAGAGGATTGGCTTTGACATTTGCTGTCGTTAATGGTTTGACGTCAGTCCATCTTCGGTCCTCAGTCCTCATTCAGCAGTAATGGATTGTTGTGGCTGAGCTGCTGCTATTGTTCAACCTGTGAAAAGGTCAAGACCAGGCTGCGCTTGGTGTTTTTCAAATGTCTCCCTTTCTCTAATTTTTTGGTGTGAATTTGAGTCTTGGACTAGACCAGACCATCTGTTCCTCCTGCATATGTTTCTAATGAAACTCCAACTTTATCAATTGTCAAACTGCCTCTAGAAAATCAAATACTGACAACTACATTTCTAAAATTTCCCATTTATATAATAAATTAATTGGCTCACAACAGCATTTTTGTTGATACCTTTTGTTTTTTAGCCAGCTAGCTGCGTTGCTAGTGTTGACTAGCATCATCTTGCTAGTAGCAGTAGGTTACGGTGTCAGACTCAGGACTAGTTTTGTTTGGTAGTTACTCAGTTTTGTAAATCTGTATAAAATTTTCAAAACATATTCATGTATTTGATGTTGCCATCTGCTGGTTGTGGCCCACTGGTGGTTAAAAGGAACTACAGGTGAGATTCTTGTTCTTATTTACTGATTTAAAAAACAGGTGTTTTGCAAACATTTTTGTGGCTGGCCTGAGTTTTACTACATATTTCTGTGGTAAATCAATTCTTCTGCTAGTTCTCACAGATGATGAAGTATTTTCTCTGTTTGAACAAACATCTTAAAGTTTAAATGTTTGGGTGTGGTGGAAATTCTTTGGGTCACTTTTTGTCCACACCTTGAGGCCACATTATGATGATGACGCATCAGTTTTGATCTGTTTCCTCCATCCGGCCCAGGATCAACTGGCAGAAACACTTCCAGAATATTTAAGTGTTTCGCTGGTTTAGTGTTGGCTGTGCCGGGTGAAACAGTTAAAGGCTGATTGCCATATTTCATGCTTGAATGATTGATGCTGACATTAAAAACATGGCCTTCTCCAGCTGTGGATCAGTGTCCAGTTGTCACTGGAGGAGGAGAGGTCAAACACAGGAGTGAGTCACATCCTGGCTCTGATTTGTCGTTTTTTAAAATGGGAAAAAAGTCTGTGTTTTATTCATTCAATATAAAAAAGAGAGCTGAAGATATCAGACTAATCATGGATGAATGGATGGATGGATAGATGGATGAATGGATGGATGGATAAATGGTTGAATGGATGGATGGATGAATGGACGATCAATTTTCTTAAGGAACTGTTAACTTTCATTCATTCAATCATTAAATTTTTTTTGTCAATTACTTTTTCTTTTACAGGAACCAGAACCACCAAAAGTTCCAAACTTTGGCTCTAAAAAGACACATTTTACCACTTGACTTTTCTAATGTAAATCTGTGTTTATTCTGAAGCCACTAATGTTTATTTTCTTCTGTTTTTCTCTCTCTTCTTCTGTGTCTTGCAGGGCCTCCAGTAAGTAAACCAGCGTCTTGTTTGACCTTCATGTGGTAAAGTGACAGATTTTTCCTTATTTTGCTGTGAAGTGGAGAAACTGGAATGTTCCTTTCTAACACTGCAGATGTCAGTAGAAGTAGCAGTGGTTTTGGAGACGTGGTTGTTGTTGTGGTTCTAGTTCTAGTTTGTGTTTTAACTAACCCGTCTTCCTGAGCTGATTATTGACTGAAGATGTTGATTTTATCGAGCAGCATGTAAAGTCGACGTCAAGCACCTCTTATACCCTTGAGATCCATTAGCACCTGCTCAAGTTTTTATTGAGTTAAGGTTTTATTGGTTGTGTACTTGTATAGATACACGATGACATGTTCCCTTTGCATCAGCAGAGGGCGCTGATGTCTGGGGTCCTGGGATTTCTTTTGTGCTTACCTTGATTAAAAACAAACACTATTTACAGGCAGCAAAACTCCATGTGTTGGTACATTCAGATACTGCAGTTTTCTTTATTACTGATGTAATAGTCATTTTATGATTTAATTGATGACGCTCTTAACATAAAATACCTTGATTGGAAAACTCTTCTGAACAACAGAAGCTTCAGTCAGTTCAGAAACTCTGAAAGACAAGAACTTTGGAAGAAGTTCAACATTGAGGAGTTGTTTCCTTTTTACACTACATTTACATATGTATACACAGTATATTCAGTGTAACATCTAACGTATTCACCTGTGATTCAAACACACACAGCAGAAGTGAACTGTGAAGCCTTTGACCTCAGCTGTGCTCCTGTTATTCTCAGCTTACTTGACCTTTATGTTACAAAGAGTGAAACGGGTTGGAGGGGTGGGCAGGTGAGCTGGCACCACAGCCACACACACTCAAACATGCACACAAACAAACCCCAGGATCACTGGCTCATCTTATTGGTTAGTGGCCTACAAACATTGTTAATCTGAATTAAATAACATTTGAATTTAAGTCAAAAAAATATTTCAGATATAACAAAATGCAAAAACCAGTAACATTAATGCCTACACCCCAGCCCAGTAGGGGGTAGTAATACTTAATTTTCAGTTCAAACAATGCTGAACAAATACATGTTGTGACGTCAGTCCACAAGGAAATTTGGTTCATTAGCTACAACTCATCAAATGAAAATGATGTAATTCCAATGAAATAAATTTAAAAAAAGAATATATTTGAACAACACTGACATTTACTGTTTGTGGTCAGAAGTATAAAATCACACACTTTTCTCTACAGTGCCCCCTACAGCTGCAGCCTGACGTCCGTGGTTCACAGGTTGTGAAAACACCACGGTGTCAAACATGGTTACAACAAAACGACAGTGAAAACGTTTGGATAATCAGCAGAGTGTGTCATCGTAAGCTGCACGTCAAATTTGGGCTCAAATTTGGGCTCAAATGTGCAGATTTTCAGTTGTACAAGTAGTGAAGCTGGCGGTGGCGCTAATTCAATCCAATCCAATCTAATCCAATCCAAAGTAATCTCATCCAAGTCCAATCAGCTCTTTCCAAATTGATCAAACATGATCCTCTGAAGTTTGATTAATTCAGTCCAGTTTTATCTAATCTATTGTAACTCTAACCCAATCTAAAGTGTATGAAGTAGATTTTAATTCCATTCCAGGATCTAATTTAATCTAGTTATTCAAATCTGACTCTAATCTCCAATCCTCCAATCAAAACCAAACTAATCACACCACTCTTGGCCTGTCGGTCAGCAGTTGTTGGGTTAACTTCTAAGGAGGAGCAGAATTATTTTTACAGTTTAACAGATTTTATTATTTTCACATTCCACTTCAACCACCTGGAGCTGGAGCTAACCAGAGTTATTCTTTGGATTCATCTGTTGTTTTCTGTTAGTGTAAGTTTAATCTAAAGACGACATGTTTTTTATTATTATTGTTAGTCTAATTTACAAAGGAATTTAAACTTGTGTCTCTTTTATTTGGTACTGGAAGTCACTACAGGTTTGGTGAGAAATATTATTGTGGTCTTTACAGAGGTGGTCTTTTCCTCTTCAGACTGATGGGAAAGACTGGTTGAGACGACAGTCCTGTCTTTCCCACAGATCCTTTACAATCCATGTTCTTGTTAAACCTGAGTTCGGAATGTTTCTAGAGCCATCTCTGATTTTCTTTGGCTTTCACACCGACCTGATGTCATGCTACAAGACAACAGGGCTACAATGTCAAAAGTGAAGACGAGGAAAATAAAGAGGAGGAGCCCAATAATATGAAAAGACACTTTCTACTACTGCTTTGGAGTATTTCTTTCTGCCCGTCAGACAGAGGGCCAACCTGCAGCTACTGCCAAATTTCCTACATTTCGTTTGTTTTGGAGAGCTGGAATTTCACGGCCGAAAAGCTCCAAAGAATTTTTTTTATTTTTTTAATCTTCTCTAAAGCCTCTTTGGAGCCAGTATACCAGATTGGGGAGCAACATGCAGTCAGTGCTGATGAAAAAACCATGTGTCGACTGTAAAAAGAACTATTTACTTCCACTGAAGGTACTGCACCAAATCTAAGTCATTAGAACCAACACGGGCCAAATAAACTGGGCTGCATAATACAAACAGCATCAGGTTTTACTAAAGTGAGAGTTCAGCCATTTTTATTCATTTATTCATTTTAAGTATATAAGTATATATATATAAATATACGTGTAGAGAGAGAGAGCGAGAGAGAGAGAGACACTTTAAGTCTGTGTTCTGTGAACTTGAGGCTGGTCTTTGGCGCCAGAGAGGAAGTCAGCACTTACTTTGTTCCAATATCTCATACCATCAGCCTTCAATAACCTGAACTGTCCCTTTAAATGCAAGCTTCAGCTGGAAACCACTGGACTTCAGTTAGTTTCCTAAACCTCACTGACCTTTCTGTTGGAAAGGTCAGACTCATTTCTGCTCTTTACACAGATCTTTTGTGTCCAGATAATTCCTGCCATAAGACACAAGAACAACAACAACAACACCAACAACAACAACAAGAGTCCAGTTCAGTGTAAAGAAGAAAAACCCTAACCCTAACCCTTTTTTTCCTTTCCTGAATGCAGCCCCAGTATTAAGTCAGAGGAAGAGTGGATTCAGGTGGTGCGGGACACACTGACACTGTATTTGTAGTTGTTGGATGGATGAATCAGTGAGTCATGGAAACCTGAGTCTGTGTCCTCAGGACGATGCTGATGCTGCTGCTGCTGCTCTTCTGTTAATGACAGACTCCGGGCTTCATGAACTCCTGGGAACTTGGAGCAGTTTACAATTTAAAGAAAAAATAAACTCACCCTCAGCTGTAAACTCTAGACCTGGTATTAATGAATCCCACAGTAGTGGAAGGTCATTTATTCAACCTTGATTTAATCGCATTCATCTAATTTAGGCTTACTTTAAATCGTTAAAGAGTTCATGGACGTGATGTGAAAAAGTTTTTTAAAACCATCACTAATCACTTAAAGTCACTCACTATCATGAGGGTAAAAAATCTCTTTTTTTATCCATCTGTGATCAAAGCTGATTAAAGAGAATTCATTTTTATAGACGATCTAACCCTAATGGGTTGTCAAACATACGGCATGTGGGCCTAAACAGGCCCACTAGGGGGTTCAAACTGGCCCACTTGATGAATTTAGAAAAAAAGAAAATACACAAACACCTTATGCTCAGGGTATGTTTTGAAAAGTTATATTTAATTAATTATGAATAATTATTTAATATACTTGTGATTATTTGAAAACAACAGAGACTTATTGTTAATAATAAGTAATTATGTTATGATGTACTAGTCCGTGAACCAAAATGAGTTTGACCCCCTGATGTTTAGCCCCATCATGAGAGGCAGCATCATTGGTCCAAAACTGTCCACTTCTAACACTACAGTCTAGCAGTGTTTTGAACAGAGGATAAAGTAGAAATGCCAGGACAGATGGCGCTCTTTAAATCAGAACATTTGATCCGACCCGAGTGACAGATCTAATGTGTTAGAGTAAAGTGGGAACAGAAAAGGAGCACAGGTTTCCTTCACTTCCATTCATTAACACTAGAAAACAGACGGTGTGTTTAGAGCTGTCTTTTCCCCATCCTCGGGGAAAAAAGAAAAAAAGATTGTGGGAAAATTGGTAGTCAGATTAATTGTAGATTTTTTTTTCCAGCAGAGTTACAAAGTGGTCTTTGTGCTGATCCACAGTAAGAGCTGAGGATTCAAAGCTTAGCGGTTTTATTTTTTTGTCGTCAAAGGTTCACTTGGAAATATTCCAGGCTCCTTATGAAAGATTTTGAGGAAAAAGCTTACTAAGATTTCCCATCACTGAATTGGCCCAAAAAAGAAGCTAGAGTGCCTTTAAAGGGACAGTTCAGCTTTGATGAAGAGTGATGACATAACCCACAGTCACACAGCCAAATATCCAGGCCATAAGCCGTTCCTGTTCAGATGCCAGTGTGAGTCTTGTAACTTGTCATTGACTGTAGCTCCCAATGATGGCACTCCTCATCAACAAAGAGCAAACTGCTGGGATTTTTCTACAAGTCCATCAGTTCAGGGTCTGTCCCTGGTTTATCAGAGGACAAACCTCTGTGGTTGGAAAGGTCTTGATCCAGCACTGACATTTTCTCAAGACTTCATCAACTGCAGCAGATGGAGACTCCAAACCTGTTATTTCCTCGGTGAACTTTTAGAAAAACATTGTGGTTTTACAGTAATTTATACGTAGGAACTTCTGCTACTGCTCTGTGTTTCACAAACTGCAATAGATTCCAGAAAATTAAGACACGTCATCAATTTCCTAAATCCCAGCTGACTGTTTCCTATTTTTCCGCCCGATTTATTTTTTAAAGATTTTGGAACGCCACTGCTTTGACGTTTGAGTCCATTTCCTCTGCATTTATTAGATCCACCCTGGGAACACCATGGGCTTCTCCACCCATCGAGGACTTTACACTTCATATCCTATCATATCCTCAGCCTCACCCCACCCCACCTCACACATAAACACACAACTTTCCCCAAAACCCACAGGAAACATCTGAAGGAATCCTGATGATTTTAGTCCAAAGCCGATGAAAAAAAAATCATCTGCATCATGAAGGTGGAGCCTTCATGCAGGTGCGGTGGTCTTTGTTGATCTGCTTTTGGTTTGGTAAGTCAACAGGAGTATGAGCAGAAAAAAATGGTTTGATTTAAACCTAGAAAAGCTGTGAGACCTCTGCTGGTAGCATCGGTAGTATTAGGACGAGAGAGCTGAAGTTGTGTGGAAATGCAGTAGGAGTAGCAGTAACTCAGGGCAGGAGTTAGCGTTAGCCACACGCAGGGGAAGTTTGACAACTGCCCTTGAAAGTGCTTGAACTTTGCCTGGAATAATCAGAAGCACGCAGCTCTGATGGCAGCGGTCACAGGAAGTGTGTATGCGCTGGATGACATATTGGTTTTCACGACAGGACGTTTGAAGGTCATTTAACAGGAAAGGGGCCCCCTCTTGGATTACAGTGTGGGAAGTGGTTCCATCCTGACTGAAGTCTTTAAGAAGAACCTTTCTAACTTTTCCAGTGGATGTTTTCGGTGAATTCCTTCACATGTGACTTTTCTCACACGTCATCGCTTTGTCAAAGGATTTTCTTATTGGCTTTGGTTTGTGAACATACTGAGCTTCGATAATTTGTGGTGGTGTCTTTTAACTATTTGTTAAAAAGAATGACACATGGGGTTATTTTATTATCCATCTAGTGAAGGGTGTACTAGGGTTTCTCTGAAACTGATTGTGGATCATTACACTCTTCCTCTCTGGCACTCATGTCCAGCGCTGCAACGCACATGATGGGAGGGAAACCGCACCTCTGTCTGACCTTTGAGTGTATTACTGAAGCCATACAAACAACAAATTCATGAACGTAAATCCACCGAGTGTTTGACGGGAGGGTTAAGACAACACAATCCATATTGTTTTGGCCAACCTTCCTTGCACACCCCTGTTATTTCATTAGCGGACTCTCCTGAGATATGATCTGAATGCAGCACCACAGGATTGGATATTTCTACAGAACTGATTATCTCTCAAGTCCTACACAAACAGCCAAGATAAAACAATGAGATAAAGTCAGGCTGGTAAATTACAGCAACAAGTAGCAGAGAGGTATCTCATTACATCGCCATTGCAGAGATTTGGAGTTTCCACGACATTATCCAGTTTTAATTCCTATGGTGAAAAAGACTGGTTTATACCGGTTCAGAAATAAACATTTCAGTATAGGCAGAAAATAGAGCTATTGATAAATCAAGACTCTGGTTCCTGGGCAGCTTTGAAAGTTTTCTACACAAGAGCTAAGGCTTTATCACAGTAGAGTTGATCTTAGTGATAGTCAAATACCAATCTTAAAGTTCCTCAAAGACATTTTTGAACAAGACCAATGTGGTGGAAGGTGGGGGGATGTGCACATTCAGAAAAATACTAAAATAATAATGAATTTTCTAAAAGAAGACGTTTCACCACTCATCCAAGAGGCTTCTTCAGTTCTAACTGGTGGTGGGGATCCAATAAAGGATCGAGATGTGAACCACTTCAAAAGTGGAAATAAAAAAGTGTCGTTGTCACTAACAGCCTATCAGAGCATCGTTAGCACCAAGATCAGAGCCACGCTGCCAAAACCAAAACACAGAGTGGAAAACAGAAAACAGCCTGTGTTGTTCAGATCACATTGGAGGGCTAATGGTTAGTTATAGTTATAGTGAAACACCACATTATAAATATTTTGAAAACCAACTGTGCAATTTGGCTCTTTCATCACACATCACTTACCAAAAATTAAGACTTCTCTTGTTAATTTCTCTATGGTAGAATATGGCATAAGTGATACCTAATCTACCTAACTAAGCAAACCTAAAATACATTAATAGCTTTTTAGGGCTGAAATTTGACTGGATGAACTGGTCTTAAATTTAAATTTGGGTGTAGTCAGTCCCCAAGCCCTGACAAGCTCTACCAACACATTTTTTGCAGTGATTTATAATGATTTTCGTAGACATTTCCTCTCATTCCACCTGATTTAAGATAAGTCTTTTCATGGAGGTTTAAAGCTCTGGACTGTGTGAGAAATTCTATAAGCTGAAATCTTTTTAAATCAAAAGTCTGCTTTTAGCCCAAGAGTGCAAAGATGCATCATCATTTCAGAGGAAAATTAATTCTCAGAAATCAGTCACTTTCTCCAAATCCTCTGGTCTTCAAGCAACCACAACAGTCCAGGGTTTGTCTCCTCTGGTTTTCCTCCACTCCTCGAGGAGTAGCGAGCCTGGAATCTGTCCCCCATGTGACTTCACTATTCCAGCTTCAGCCAAGTTTGAGAAAAGGCAAGTCATTCTTAAATTGAGTTAGCAGGCAGGAGGGAAGGTAGCCGGCACACCACGCTACGCAAGCTATTAAAACAGAAGCTCAGACAGAGAAAGGGAGGGAGAGCAATTTTCAAAATAAATGGAGGCCAAAGTCAATGGTTTTAACATGTGTGCACTTGGAGGTTTGGAGTGGATCCAGTGCTAAACTCCACACAGTTTTTAGTGTCAAAGTGAGAGGGTATTGGTTGAATCGCTCCCAGATAATAACAAAATAAAAACATCAGCAGTCCTGAGTGTTATGGAGGAGAAAATGTGTGTCTGGATCTCATCAGGGAGAAGGTTGAAGCTGAGACATGAAACTGAATATTGTGGACAAAATGTTTGAGAAAATGAAGATTTGATCTTTTCTACTATGATGAAATGCATTTAAATCTAGAATTTCTTTACATGGCCGCTCTTGGGGATCGAAGTGACCTTAAAGCTTAACCCTAAAATATTCTGGAATTAATATTAATATTACTTGTGCTATGGGCAAAGTACCACTTAAATGCTATTTACAAGAGTGGTTAATACCAGCAGGGCCTTCATTTTACTGCCATGGCAGAAGATAAACATGACTATTGTTGAAAAAGTCTCACAAGATGATTGTAACATATAGCTAAGAAGTAACATGACAGTTTTAAGCACAGTAAACAAACAACAAAAGCACAGCTAAATATCTAGGAGGAGGATTAAAAAGGTTCCATAGAAAAACAACGTTCAGGAATACTCAGTAAGAGTAACATCATATAAACTTTCTCTACGATATTTCACTGAGAAAACAAACTCCTATAATAAAAACTCTTTAGAAAAGAGAAACGATTTCATGAAAGAACCAAGGAGGATTTTTAATGAAAGATTTACACACCATAGCTTCTAAATTATCCTTCTAAAAACCATCTTAAATGTAAAAATTGTGCGAGTTCTCCTCTAGAATTTCTCCTGATTCCTGACCTGAATGTTGGCAGCACAGAAGCGTGTGGTGTTTGCTGTTAGCAGGAACACTCGAATTTCATAAGACCAGACTCAGAACGCACATATTAGTCAACAGGAGTCCCCTTTTCCAAAAACAAACAAATCACAGCAGACATAGAGACATGATGGGTGGAAATGCTCACTTCAAAATAGCTCAGCCACAGGTATGATACATATCTGTGCAGGTAAAACGCTACTGACATCTGAAAAGAAGGTCAAAACTGACCCCGAGGGTGTTTCATTATCAATTTACTTTACGTCCATAGGTTTCTGTGAGAAATTTACCAAAAAACACAACTATTTCAGACCAAATGAGCAGTTGGTCATAAAAGGTCTTAGATGATTCCTGTGCTAAACCTGTGTCCAGAAAATGAAGTTGAAACAGTTAACGACAACCGTGCAGTAGAAAGGAACTGTAGTGTATACACAACACACAGATAAATACTAATACTACAGGCAGACACCATGAACTACAATCAGTTAGGGTTAAAGATGAGATGACTTCTAGAATAGAAAAGCAAAAAGATGACCTTACATATAAAGAGTGATCAAAAAGAAATCAGATATCTCCATTATAGTGTGTGAACTTACACACACACACTTGGAGTCTGTCTGCTATTAGTCTGAGCTTTATCACCAGCAGACGTTGAGTAGTTGAGGAGCTGACCCACACAGGGGGCGCTTGGTGATTCCTGTGGTAAATCTTTATGGTGAGAGCTCAATGGAGTTCCTCCATCACTTTTCCCGAAAACCGCCTGACAAAAAATAAACACTAACGGCTGATGAGCGATGGCATGTCAGCGGCAAAGACAAACAAAATGAAAAGCTCAATCACTCCTGAGATCAGGTTTCGTTCACAACACGGCTCTAGAAAATGAGAAAAACAGACCTGGCCACAAAAAAAAAAAGAAATTTACCTCCAATTTGGCAGACGCCTGACTGACAGCTACTCTCTCTCTCTCTCTCTCTCTCTCTCTCTGTCTCTGTCTCTCTCTCTCTACCTCTCACACATTCCTTCTCCTCATCACCAGCAATGTCTCCTGCACTTCGCTCTCTTCAAATTGAAAAAAACGAATCCTTTTCCAATGTATGCTACCAATATCTTACAAATAAAATTCAAAATAACAGCATCTGAGTCTAACGAAGATGATATGAGAAGTACAAAGATGGGCAGCAGCAGCAGCCTCTGGTTGGTCTGATCTCCTACAGTGTCTTTTGTTAAAGCTACATGTCAATTTTCTCGGCTAAAAAAAGGAAAAACCTCGGGACATGTTTATCTCCTGTTGTTGAACTGTGCAACTGCACTACAAGCTGTTGAGCTGTGGCAGCCTCTGTGGCTCAGTGGAGCGGACACTGGCCACACTGAGTGAACACACTCAGTGAATGGCACCCCCTCCATGACTGGAGGTTTTCCTTCACAGAACTAATTAGCAGAGTGGCAGCAGGAGATCAGGTGTTTCAGTGTCAGGGTGTGTGTCAGGGCAGAGTGTAATGTGGACTAGGTTTTCATGTCTCATCTGATCATTGTTTACTGGCGTGATTAAAGAAATGTCAATTTAAACATTGTGTTCTGTTTAAGTCACTGAGGTAAAACAAACAGTTTCAACCATCAGACAACAACACATTCATCTGTATGGACAGAAGCAGCAGTAGATCAACAACGTCTGTGAGAGTTAAATATTTTCTTAAATTTTGTTTTTTAAAGGTTGAATACAATTGTTATCCCTTTATTCCAAAGTCATTTCAATCCTACACTGTTAACTGTTGCCCATGGGTGACTTGGTCAGCAGAGAAATAACTATTTTTAGTTTAAAATTTAATTTAAAAACCATAGCTTTCAATAGTCAACTTTGTGGGCAGTGCACAAATCAGTAACATTTAAGTAAAGAAATCCATCATAAATCCAAAGACAAAAACACTCAGTCTTAAAATATCATTATTTAAAATGGTCAATTTTGATCCAAACATCCATCATAATAAAGATAATGAACAAATTAATCCAAAATATTAACTAACAGGTTTCACAGTGACAGGGAAGGTCTCCGTGGTCATGGGATTACATTTCAAATTTTCTCTTCTGTCCTGCTCTCTTTTATCTCTTTTTTTCACAAAGCAGCAGTGACAGGAGACGCCGTATGCCGAGGATTAGAGACACGGCCCCGTGGACTCTGCGTTTTATCCATGAACATTTAACTGAAAGAAATGTGGACTGAGAATGTGTCCTGACCTGCTGGTGTGACTGAACCATACACCACACTGATCCCTCACACTTTCCCTGCGTAAAGGCCACCACACCAACGACTAAAACACACATTTGTCTGACGGAGCGTCACCTCCTGCTCCTCCTTCTTCTGCTCTGTGTTTGGAACATCAAACAGCTGCTTCACAGTGAGATGAGCAAACCAACTGGTCTCCTCTTCCCTCTCTCTCTCTGCGTCTCTCTCTCTCTCCCTCCAACACACTCTTTGGTGTCCCAGCTGTGGAAGTCATCACACACTGACTCATGGTGTCATCATCTGCCTTCACACATGTCACAGCTCTGAACTCCGACTTGTGAAGAGCAGCTAACTCCTGATTCTGATTACTACTCATCCACATAGTCCAAGGACCAGATACCGATATCTGTATCTGGGTTCTTCTAGTGCAGGAAGACTGTGCTGTGACCAGGATGTAATCTGGGCCCTGGTATTGAGGTCATTTCAACAAGTCATCTATAAATATAACTTTATCCTTACATATATTTAGTCTAGTATAATAATGATTGTCCTGTTTGATTTATTGGATCATTATTTTAATTTTAGAATCATTGATTTTTCAGTAGAGGAAATGTCGACCCCTGTGTCCAAAACCTCAAAATGACCACAGCTATTCATGGCCACAAACCAAAGGTATATATAATTACTGAGAAGCTGAGACAAAAAAAAATACATTTTCAAACTGAAAGAAAGGTATTACATTGAACAAAAACACAATAAGTTAGTAAGACCAGTACATCTGCCTGTGGGAATGAAGGACGACCTGGATTGAAGACCGACTTCATACTGAATAATTTACAGCAGGCCCCTTAAATTATAACTAATTGAAAACATCATTCAAAACATCATTTTATTACCAGATCTCATGGGTGACACAGGTTTGAAACCCCAGCCTCTAACAAACAAACACTGTGCTTCTTGACTTCATTTCTCAGCACATTCTGAAAAGCTCCATTAACAGGAAACCAGATCCTTCTGACGGACAGATGCTGTAACTTGCGACACCTGGTTGCCAGATATTTTAATGAAACAGCTTGATTAATTATTAACATTGGATTGGTTTACGTGATTCCCCCGCTGGTCTTTTTTAAAAGTTGACCCCGGGCTGGACGGCGTTTTGACCGTCTTTTTTGAAGTGTACTTGATGGCGTTTCATTCTGAGAAGGCTTTAGTCAGCACTCAGATCCACAGACGGACTGATGCATTCCCAAGCAAACACCAAGCTATTCTTAGACTGTGGGGGGGCTAGAGGGTGCTTCCATAGCAGCAGACAAGAATGGGTTGAGTTGGTTCTGGAGAAGAGCTTGGAGCGACAGCAGCCTAGGCCTCCTGTGATATTCCCAGGCCCTGCTCTCACTGGAGCCAACTTCTTTAGTTTTACAGATCAGTTGCGTTCTCGTTAGTGATCAGGAAACCAGAGCAGATAGATGGATTAAGTGCTCGGACCACACTAGTGGAGACTTTTCCAAGTGTTAGGTATGAAGGATTGTTGAAAATGTAGCCCAACCAGACAGCCCTGTTGAACTTTCAGCCATTGTTGGAGCTGAGCTGTGATGAAGCCTCTCTCAGCTCACACCTCTTCACAGTCACAAACCCCAACACGTCTCAGATTCCACTTCTCAGGATATTTGGCTTTTCGCTGACATTGCTCCAGAGCTAAGCGTCTTTACAAGAGCAATAGGAGCAGAAAGGTAGCTCCGGCGTGGGAGTGTAGAACATTCCTGGGCTACAGAGAGGAATCTCAGGCACTTTGGGGTCTGTATCCAAACTCACACACAACAATAACCCAGTATAACGTGTTGAAGAAGGGAAGACAGAGGGAAGAATATAATAAAGCACAGAGGAAGACACACTGGCTCTCTGTCTGTGTGTGTCCTGGCTTCTGAAAAATGAGCAGTTCATCTCCAAGAACAGAAGTGTACCTTCAGGAGGAAGTGCACCGTGACAAGTCATCAGCCGTGTTTGTTTTCTCAGGATTAAGTGCTTTTTCCTTCCTTTGAGGGGACCAACAGAAACATTCAGGTTCAAAAAGATGAGATAAGAGACATTTTTAAAGACGACACACCTACAAGTTAAGAGGCACACCCTCCTTATGACCTTTCAATGACCTCTGAAGACCTGGCTATTTTCAGCAAGGAAATGATTGATGTCACAAATACTGCTAAATGAACAGAGTTTGTCTTAGTGATGATTAAAAGATCTTGGTTTTACGACTAAGCCATAAAAGACTTAGCTCTACCCACAGACGTCTTGTAAAGTACTGGAAAACTATACGATAATTACTGGGAATTAATATTTATGAAATATTTGTGAACAATAGTATCTTGGATAGATGCCACAAAGGCAAGTGTTTTTAACTCAATAACCCAATTACTAATTTAACCTGCAAATCCAAGATGATGAAGTTATTTTTTTATAGAGAATGAAAACGTCACGAACGTTTGTTGAACAGTCATAAGTCTTTTAGCGAAATATCACATCAAATTAAAATTCAAAGATAAAATAAATCCCTTGACATTAAATCTAAAAGCAAGTGATTAACCAACACTAACAGATGTTTCCTTCAACACTATATTTTCAGTGGAATTACCAGTGGTTTCTGAAACGTGACCTTATTTAAAATGAACTGCTTCGATCTGAACTACGCTGCATTCGTAGTACCAACAGGAGCCAAAATTTTTTTTTTTTTTTAATCTCCAAACGCCATCCCTGAAAAGTGTCTCAGAGAGGTGCTGTTGTTGGCCGAGGGCCAAGGGCCCAGCTCTGTTAACATAAGATCCAACTCCCTCAGGGTTTGCTAAACAGCCCTGATACCCAGAGGTAGTCTGGACCAGACCAGACTGGGTCTCACAGAGAGAACAACTCCGGCTCAGTGCTGTTTCCTATAAACATGTTATTTATGTCATTAAACAATAAACATATCTAAATGACTTTCATTAGCATCCATTTCACAGTTAACCAGGATTAAGGCTGTAACTACACTACTACTGTTTAAGGAAGCAGGTTGACTGAAGCTAATGTGGCTTCACTGGAGAACAGCCTGTCTTACATAGAACTGGTCGAAAGTAGGAATTAGCAGTAATTTACATTTGAATGCAATTCCTGTTTCAAACTGAGTTTAAAACTTTCTTCTATCCAGTTCTGTAAATGTATGTATTTGTTATTTTCTAATTAATTAATTAATTTTTAAATGTTTAAATTGACGAAGGTTTTTGGCTAACTATTAGGCTGCATTGTGAATTAAAAAATGTTTTAAAAAGATTTTGTAGTAAAGAAGGGAGGGAGCTTTCTTGGCTACTCCTTAACAACTCCTTTCACACTCTTCATTTTTTGGCTAACGTGAACACATGTAACTAATTCTTACGTAATTGACATATTAATACCACTTTTTCAGGGACATTGGTTTCTGCTAATTTAGGATCCAGGTGTGTTAAAGAGGGCCCCCTACAGGCTGTTATTACAGTAGTAACAGTGTGAAACTGCAAGTGTGACATTCACACTTGAGGAAGTAAAAAGCTCCAGCAGTGTGTGAGCGTTGTGTGAATTTAACACACATTTTGGTTGGAGCTGCTCCACTCAACTAACCGTGCTGCAGCAGATTTCTCTTGATTTACATGTGAAAAAAGACAAAGTGTTTAATGTCAGGGCATGAAGCGTTAGCCATGTCCAAACACCAGCCCGGACGAGTGCAGCAGCGAGAACCGAGAACTCGTTAGCTGTCGAGTTGTTTTGCTGCACGGTGCCATCTGGAAAACAACTCAGCTGTCCATGAGAATACCAGCTGACTGTGGGGAGTGGAGCGGAGCACCATCTGTGTTTGGTCAAATTCACCCACACTGCATTCACATGCCCCGGGTTTTCAGCTCTCACTGGTCTCACTGCTGCATGTTTACTGCAGCTCCTAACCCTAACCCAGACCTGCCTTCTGTGTCATACAGATGTTAGACACTGGCACAGGTTTTCACCACAATGGGCTGGGTCAGTGCCCGGTCTGTCAGGTTTCTGCAGGTACTCCAGTTACTGACCAAAAACAAACGCAGGACTGGGTTCATTGTTTACTCTCAATTGAGCACTGGTGTGAATGTAAGTTTAAATATTGGTGTGAATGACTGTGGTAGACTTCCAGTGGACTCACCACCCGCAGGAAGGACCAGAGGGGCGGGTATGGTGCAGTGTGATTTGGGTGGCGGTCATGGAGACTGCTGCCCCCACGATCCGGTAACGGATAAGCGGATGAAAATGGATGGATGGATGGATGGATGGATGGACTGCAGTAAGTGTTGACAAACTTTCTTAAGGATTTCTTTTATTATGTCAGGGAGAAAATATCTGAGAAACAGGGGAAAGGGGAAATAAAATAGCATAGATTTTTACTTATCGTTCAACTTTATTTTCAAGTGAAATAATTGATCTTTTTTGTTGTATGGTGTGGAGTTGTTTTTATCCTGTTTCCTGCATCAACCTATCAAACTTATTAAAAGTAAAAAAAACACATTATTCACTAATAGAGACAGAAGGTGATAAGCAACAGCTCCTCAAAAAGCATCCTCACACTTTTGACTTTTACAACCAGATTATGTAGCAGTGCATATACGTATCTGTAGATTCTCTCCAGTTGGACATGAAAGGCTGAAAGATGTTGGTGTTGGTGCTCTGGTCACTGCTGCTCATCAGACTTATGTCACTACACTTCAAACCCTGTTTAACCCTGTGCTCTTACAGCAGGTAGCTGAACAGTAATTGTTCTTGTGGAGTGAGATGGTGGGGTTATTGAGGTGCACGGAGGGGCAGGTGGGGAGGTTAGGGTTTTCGGGGGAGGAGGTTCTGTTTCACCTACTTTCGGCTTGCCGCATTCACGATCAGCCTTTGATTTGGAAATGCCACCACTCTGTGGTCAGTTCCAGTTCCAATGACTGAATGAATGAATGCATTTCCTTAATCTCATTGACAGAAAGATGGTCACACAGGAGGAGACGTGCTCTGGAAAATATCACCTTATTGTTGGCCTGCATGAAGACGACGGGGAGGTTGTGTATGATTAGTGTGTTGTTGAAGAGAGTTAGAACTTGCAGATCCTGTTTTTGTTGCCTACCTAATAACAGTATTATGTATGTGTATATATATATACATATATATATATATATTTGTGCTTCAGTTTAAGCTACATTTTAGAAGTTGCATTTCTTTATATATGTTAGCTAATGCTAAACAAGTCTAGGCAACATTTTTCTGAATATTTTGGCTCCATATAGGCCAATCCTTATTTTGGATCTACTTTAAAAACTTTTTCTATCAACATTAGTGTACTGTAGCTGATTTCAGCTATCAAATATCTTGTAACTTTAAACCTTCTGACTTTTAGGTAATTATGTGGTTCTATCTTATTTTGTCTACATTTACATAAACATTATACCACTCCATGTTGTTTGAAGGGACACAATGAAAGTCACTGGAGGTTTTTGTGCTTGAAAATGGCGACTACTACTGGTACAAGAAAATATAAAAGCAGATTCAAACATAACCGAAGAATTTGGTCCCACACGTCTGACTGTGTTCACAATACTGATTTTAATTCTATAACGTGAGCAGTCGTTTTCACAGTGTTAACGCAAACCGTCGACATGCACAAGTGCACGATCCTGTTCCTATTTGCATATTTCACATTCAGTCCTCACGAGACTGAGCTGTGAACGTGTGTGTGTGTGTGTGTGTGTGCGTGCATGCGTGCGTGTGTGTGTGTGTGTGCAGGTTGTCGTAAGCTGTGAGGGAGTCAGAGGAGATCAGGTGGCTGAGGGTTTACTAACCACACTCATCATGAGAAAACCAGATGGTCATGTTTTTTTCTCCTTCTTCACCTACTGCAGATCTTGCCTTCTTACTGTGAGATAACTGTACGTCTGCAGTCCATGTCTGTTTGTGCACACATTTAAAAATCAGATGAACCAACAGCAAAGAGACCACTGAAAAAGTTCATCACCTGGGGGAACCAAGATGGCCCCCTCACAAGAGTGAAGCTGGATCTCAACCAGGTCCAGGAGCTTGTTTCTACACATCAGCCGACTAACTCAGGTGTCACATCATAAAAGTTAATCCGCATTAAGCTTTTAATATCTGGAAAACACATTTGCAGTGTAGTTGTGTCGTAAGCTGTGAAACAACAGGAAAACCTGGTGGACAGGTGGCAGAATTACCATTATATATAAATATATACATATATATTTTAGTCATGTTTGTCTTGTTGAAGACAGTTGAACATTTTATTTCTTCAGTGTCAAAGTCTTTATGTTTTGGTAGACTATTCTTCAAGATGGACAGCTCCATAAAACCAACAAGTCAGTATCAGCTCCAGTACCACACGTGCATAAAACTAAATATACTGTACATCGAGGTCAGTCAGTACTCAGTCAGTACTAGCCCACATGGACCAGACCTTCAGATCATCATCACGGAGCAGACACTCAGTGATGTTTGGGAAACCGTCAAACGTGGAGAGAAGACATGGACCTCTCCTGCTGTGACGCGTGCCGTGTTCAAGTTGTGTTGACACAGTGGAGTTCAGCTCCTTATTTTTAGACCTGTTCCTATTGTTTTGTTGACCCCATGTCTGCGTGACGACCGAGTATTAGGGAGGTCGTAACCTTGACGTGGACCACATTCATCATATGGCTGCTCTAGTGCGAGGCATGTGGGCAGCTAGTCAACTCTGAATGACTGTGTAAAGTTAATAGTTTACTGGATGATGATAATGTAAATGGTATTAACCTAACTAAAGTTATAAAGTCCGCCTTTATATGTTGCAGTTCTTTCCTGTTGCAAACAGGGGGTGACAAATACCACTATTGTTTATCTCCTACTTTGCTACTATCCTTCCTGCTTTTGTCTCCTCCTGGCTGCTCCTCTTCCTCCTCTCCTCTCACTCTCCTCTCGTCCTTCCGCTGACACATTTCTGCTCTGGCAGCTGCACCGTAAACTTATCACGGGTGAAGAAAGGCGATCACTCGTGCTCTCCGCCTGTCAGCACACATGTTAAGGTGAACTTGGGTGGCTCCTTAAATAACTGGCTCCAAAACCCAGGGACACACCCACCCCACTGTCCCGCTCATCGGCCCCTCCGACCCCCAGCCACTGGGCACCTCTGGATTACTGACCTGGATCAGGCCAGGGCAATCTGAGATCTAAACAATGAAGAAAGACTATCAATGTAGAAACTAGTACCAGAACCAGGCGACATACCAGGGGCAGAAACCTGTACTCTTAGACTGAAGGAACTATAACTAGGAAATGAGGCAAAATTCCAGATAGTCTTACTATCACAGAGCATTATAACTTTTAGGACCATTAAGAAAATCCAGAACCAGGAGGAAACAGTGACCGAAAACATAGAAATATGGTGGTAAAAATGAGCAGGTTCATGACTCTGTCCAACACGCAGCTGTGATGTGATGTCATGGCATCTCATATTTGCCAGTTTGTAGGTTCAGATTTACACTCCTGCAAAACTTAATACAAGAGATTTGATTCTGTTTTACATGGAGTGGGACTTAGTGTGGATCTGTTTCTGTGCTGTTAGCCTAGCTCTATTTCTAAATACAGTTTGTGTACACATAAACACTCACTCACACACACACACACACGTTTCCTTTGATCCTGGATGGTAGGCCGCTGTGGTCTGTCAGTTGGCAGATCACAGAAATACTCCAAGTGCCCATGGATCCAGTTGCGCACCCTACTCCACTCATCTAAAACCCTGCCTCCCTGTTGCCCCGCCTCCTCCAGTCTGGAGTTTGTATCTTAGGCCAATTAAAAAGTCACATTGTTCTTGTTACATGGCACCGTCTACGTTGGCCCCCCAGCTCCATCCAGGGGCTATTTAAACCTGAGGGCTACGAGTACAGCTAATCTCCTGTGGCCCCTTCCCTGATTGGCTGAGAACACAGGCTGTCCTGCAGGAGACCTGGTCTGATTGGGTTTATTCACAAACAAAAATTAAACAAAAATCAAATGGATGTTTAAAAAGTATAATTACTGGAGCTCGACATCAAATATCCATTAGCTAACTGAGAAAAGGCCACGTGGAATATGTGATGCTCTGAACCAGGAAGTGCTGATCTCCCTGATCTGGCTCCAGGTTCTGGTTCCATTATGGTAGTTCTGATGAGACCATGAGGTGATTAACAAACCCAGACTGTTGATACCAGGTCCACTCAGCTGTAATCAACGTGTCCACTGATTCATCCACCTAACACACAGTGAATGTTAAACATATTTTAGGCCTGCTGCTCTGTGTCACGCTCAGGATAAACATTTGAAAGACAGCAGGCGCTGTGGCATCTCTGAGGCTGAAGTCACCGCTGCTCGCTCCACTTATAGCAACTCACAAAATCCATTTTTCACAGACAGCTCACAAACATGTCTCTCTCAGAATAATGGTCAACGTCTTTAAAAAAACAGACAGTACTGAGATTTAGAATGAAAGGTGACAACAGGAATCAACTGCTCCACATGGACACTCCCAGGTTTGGTATGGTACACGTCCACCGAGTATACATTAAAAATATAAAAAGTGAATTTACTCTGCGGTGTTTAGTCGACAAGATGGTGGAAATAAAGAGTTTGGATTTCATTAGGAGAATTAAGTCATGTAAAAGTAAAAAAACGTTTTTTCTTTTTAACCTAATAATAATAATAATAATAACTCTCCTGACGCTCTAGTTTAGGGAACTAACTTCTTACATCTTTTCTTAAATCCGTTTTAATGGCCGTCCACTTCATCTTAGTTGTCAACTTCACTCTGTGAAATATTCTAACCCAGCGATCCAAAACTGTTTCAGTCCAGTACCAGCCGGTTCCAGACCAGTACCGAGGGATTGTTAAAGATCAGTACTGTATATCTTCACAGTAAAACATTTCTTTGGTCTTATTCTGTTAGTATTAAAGTCTGAGAGAGATCATTCTACGAACTCTCCAGATGTCTTCAAATGAAGACAGAGTTCGTGGAAATTTACAGGTTTACTTTAAATTAAGTTAATTATTTTACTGTAGCCCAGTAGCTAATGACAAATGGACCAGTACTTGTCCGTGGACCAGGGATTGTGGATCCTGTGTGTCAGTAACACGGCCAACAGTTTTTCTCTGTTGAAGTCAAATGTTTTTTTTTTCTTTCCCTGTGTCTAAACAACATGTCACCATCCAGCAGTCACATCTCACCCAGACACAGCTAACAGACAACATCTGTGGAGGAAGAACAGACGGGGAGGTGGGAGCTCAGAGGTCACTCTCACACACACACACACACACACACACGAGGCCAGTGTCTCTCAGCCTCTGTACCTGTGGTGGGAGAGACACTGTAAAAGTGTCAGACTTGGACCATCTGGCATCAGGGACATGAAAGACGTCCACACCTGGAGGACATCCTCCAAAGCTCCGCCCCCATAGCCGTTCACGGACCCTCCCACTGACGCTTTAGTGCCTGTTACAACTGCTGACATCCTACTGTTAGGACCAATTAACACTAACGTGTGATGACTATGATTTCACACACATACACACACACACACACACAACTTCCTTTCTTTGTTTTTAGTTTGGCTCGTTGTTTGACTTACTACAGTTGCAAACTTAGAGTGTGTGTTTTTTATCTTCATCCTGTGTGGCCTCACTATGGCAGTTTATGAGAATTTTAGATTTCATAATAACGCAGCAAATAAATAGAATTATTACATTGAATTATTACATTCTCTCTCTCACACACACACACACACACACACACACACAGACAGTCACAGACCGACCACTTGTGATGACATCATCGTGGTGGCGGCAGCAGCAGCGAGGAACAGGTGTTTTCAGACACTGAAGGACTCACTCAGTCACACATTCCCAGCGACTCAACAGTGAGGAGCTGTTTTTAGAACCAAGTAAATCCTCCAGGATTTCCTAGGCCAATTATGATGTCAGAGAATCCCCAAAGACGTTTTAGCGTGAGGAGAGTAAAAAACGCCATACGTAACAGGAGTAGATGTTGCAGTAACCAGAGAGACGGCAGCTGAAGTTACAACCAAGTTAAAGAACTTTCACTTTTCACTCATGAATGAACTGTGGTTCCTCCTTTAACTTTAGGAAACAAAGTAGGGGGCGGGGGCAGGCAGTAGGACTGTTAGATGTAGATGGACTCACCTGGAGGACAGAGGCAGCTGTGAGAAAGGTCCCTCACCTCCCGTGTCTTCGATAATCGAGCTGCAAGCTTCTGGAAAAACATCAAAGAGGAATAACGTTAGAATTAAAGCTGTAGATCAATTGATACAATACAATTATCAATTTAGTTTAGGAAAAAAATACTTTTAGTTACATCTCAGTTTTTCTTTAGCCTGAATATATTTTACCCAATAAATCAACAACCTATCAGTTATTTCCGTGATAAAATGTTTTTTTTTTACTTTTGTTTATATGAAACTTTAGATTTCTTGACTAATGTTTAATATCTTGTCATTCGACAAAACTCTACTTTAGTAGTATAAAATAATATTAATGTTATATTATAGTGTTTTCTAGCAAATAAATCTAATCATTATGTTGGTACATTGTGTGAACTCACTCAGAGAGCATAGATATAGATTTTTATTATTTTTATATGTATGTATATATATATATATATATACATACATATAAAAATAATAAAAATCTATATCTATGCTCTCTGAGTGAGTTCACACAATGTACCAACATAATGATTAGATTTATTTGCTAGAAAACACTATAATATAACATTAATATTATTTTATACTACTAAAGTAGAGTTTTGTCGAATGACAAGATATTAAACATTAGTCAAGAAATCTAAAGTTTCATATAAACAAAAGTAAAAAAAATTATATACACACATACAGTATACAGATCTCATCCATCACATACTCCTACAGCAGTTAATGTCATGTCATCATCAGAAGTCTGTGGTGATTATGCTGCTGCAGCCTAACGTTCTCATTAGGAACACACTTCTGCGCTGCCTGTTGTACATCGACACAAATCTCTGCATCTGTCAGCATCCTGTTATGAATCAACGTATCACTCTGCTCGTATGTGTGTGTGCGTGCGTGTGTACACGGAGTTCATGAACAGAGCCATCTTAACTGTACTCTGACAAAATGCACAGCTGCTTGATTAGCCCATCTGATTAGCATACGTCATTTACACACACACACACACACACACAAACACACCAGACCTCACAACATGTTGGGTGATGAAAGCAGCACAGTGGGAGGGAAGAGGAGGGGAGCGGAGGGGGGAGACTGGAACTATATTTTTCACTTTTCCACAAGTGGCAGCGAGGCCTCCGACTCCCATCATGTCTCTGCACTAACTATGTGAGCCAGACCTCCAGCTGATCTGCAGAGAGCACTTTGTGGTTAATTGTAAAAGTTGCAGGAGACCATGTTTGGAGCCGGCAGAGGGGTGAGGTCGGCAGGGTCAGGGTTTGGGGCTGTTACTTGGGGGGAGGAAGGACTGAATTCAAGAAGCGCACAAAACTAATTTTAACTTCACCACCTGTTGAGATTTTTCAGTTTTAAAGGCAATAAACTTTTGTATATATATATTTCCATTACAATTTAAATGTGATTTTAGCTTCATGAGACACAGGAGACTCTTTACATTTCTGTGTACAATTAATGTCTGTTAAATAATTCCAATAACTACAAAAGAACACATTTAAAACTCACATTTGTAGCAGCCACAATTAATCAACAACATGTAATAATGTAAAAGATTTGTTTTTCTAAATTAACTAAGACCGTGGTCTAAATGTGAATAACTTTAAAAAACAAAATCATTCTTCATTTTACTGAGGATTAAATAACTAAGACCAAGTTCATTTCATACTGTTTAATAAATTAACAAAAACTACTGCTACTAGTGTTTCCTAATCATCCTTACATTTCAATGACTTTTTAAAGTTTAGTAAAAGTATTATCGAATTTAATGGAATCCAAACACAACCAAAGATACTCCAGTACAGATACAAACAAATTCATTTTTGAGTAGCAGTAGATAAAAGGTTATTGTTTGACTTAAACACTTTGTGTATTTTAAAAAAAAGGTTAACTTTAAATATAAATAGTTAAATAGAGATCATCTAATGATCATCAATCACTGTAGATTAGCATTAGCCAAAGGCTGTAATTGATCTTTCATGCCAGATTGAAAACAACCCTGACACCCTAGCTAAATGTTAGCCTTGTTAGCACACTACATGCACTGTAATACATCTACTCGACAGCAGGTGACCCAGTTTTCAACCTGACATGACACACATTCCATTTTGTCAATATGTGGCTGCTAGTCCTTGTAAGTAAAATAAGCTATGCTGAAGCTGTATGTCATCGCCAGGTTAAAAATAAAACAAATGAACAGAAAAACAAACAATTAGAAAATGCAAAAGTCTCCCAGTTAAGATTCTCTACCACAACCAACTAAATGCTAATACATTTTTAACCTGTAGGATGTCTTGGTGGCTGACTTGCAGTGATGCTAGTGTTAGCCATGTCTATGTTTAACTTCAAAACTGTGTTTCTGACAGCACAATTTAAACTTTAAAAAGACACAAGCTAAAAGCAAAACAAACATTTTTTTAATAAAACATCAGTGTGATTTAAGTCATGTCCTACCATGTTTACATTCAAGCTCTGTAGTCCATGATCAGCAGTTTAAAGCTAACATGCTTAGCCGTTTGTCCTCAGTAGCCATATTTCCCCATTTCCTGCTTTTTTGTGGACTGAATGCTGATTGGCTGAGACGTGTTCCTCAACAGGTGCCATTCTAAGATGTCTGCCATTTAAAAGACAAGTGACTGACTCATACCAATGGCTGCCATATTAGTGGACAGAGGCTTTGCAACAGTTCAAAGGTTATTAAATCATGTGAGGTAGCTTGTTTCTATTTATTATTTATGTTGTAAACTTTAATTGTTTAATTAATTTCATTTTTCATTTCATTTCATTTTTTCATGGCTATTATTTTACACAATCCTACTAAAATTGGACATTTAACTCTAGTAAGGCAACAGCACCAACCACTCTTCCACCATGTAGCCCTTATTTAATGAATTGTTGTCCTTTTCCATGAGTGATGGATTCTGCTCCAGAGAGAAGTGTAGACCACTACGATACTAAGACCAAGCATAAACCGCTGGACTGATACTAAGACCAACAGGCAGATGACCTGCAGGACTTGGTGACACTAATTACTCATGCTGAAGAACTAATTTGAATAATCATGAAGACAAATAGAGTTGGACCAAATATTTGGTCCTGAATTAAGAAATAAAAAGTTGAACAAAGATCGCTTTGACCTGTTGACCTCAGTTTTAGGGATCGACCCATTATCGGTGCCACAGTTCTGAAAACACTCTTGACCTCAGTTCTTCTCCTGGTTAAGTGGTCCTCATGAAATGGGTGACTGTGGTGGAGAGAAAGTAAGTGTGTGTGTGTGTATGTGTGGGGGGTGTTATAAAAATGAGGTCAAAGCAAACGGAAGTGGAGAAAACAGGGTCCCTGTGGGACTTTAATCACTGTGGAAGAGCTTGTTAGTGTAGCTGTGAAGAGGTCAGTGAAAGGTCAGCGCACGTAAGGCACCACGTTACACTGATGCTGATGTGTATAACACATGGACGCCAGATCTGCTTCTACAGTTGCCAGGTTGTTTAGAAAAGAAGAAAAAGTATTTTGGCTGAAGATCAAGTCTTCAACATATAAACAGGTTTTTAATCAATGTTTTCAACAGAGTTAGAACGTGAATACATCGATGAATAAGAACAAAGTCCAGAATAACAAAATGGATTTATTGACTGAAGGTCCACAGTTCGTCATCCACTGCTGCTTCCATTGGTCCGTTCATTCAGTTCAATGGCAAATCAAACCACAGGAGGCAGCAGTGGACAAGCTGCAGCTCTACAAACTTTTTTCTAGAATTTTCCAGTGGAATTCAGTTTATTATGATCAAATGTTATTTCTACCTTCAGTTCAGTGTAGACTTTCTCATTGATCTACAAACAGATTCTCTTTTATTTACTTCACCTCTATACCTGTTTCCAAGTACAGCCTTGAGGTGGTCAGGTGTAACTGCAGACCTTAATTTCAAGACAGTAACTTTTCTGTTTCTATAACGCAAACTTAGAGTGAGGCTTTGGTTTAACCCTGTATCACATGTCATTGAATAACGTAGTATATGAAATGGTATCTGTGGTAAATATACCAAATAAGGTGGAGTAATCATTTATTTTTCACTTTAGTAAAAATTAAGTAAAGTAAATTATTTAAAGTAAATTATTAATTTACTTTAATACATGAATGTTCTTGGATGCTGACTTGGAAAACAATATAAAATAAAATTAGGAGAGAACGTCTGCACTTAATATATATGTACATGCATACATATACTGTATGTGTGTGTGTGTGTGTGTATATATATATATATATATATATATATATATATAAGCTGCAGGTTCACCTGGTTCCCAAAAGGTTTAAAACTAAAACAACAAAACAACGTTTTTTCTTTGAATTCATAGTAAAATAATTACTATCATGTTTAAAAAGCCAATCGTTGCTATAACGACGCCTCACCTCGTCCAACATCTGGTCCAGTCTGCTCAGGATAACGGGCTCCACCTGCTCCAGAGAAGCGCTCCAGGCGGAGATCCGCGCGTCCCGCTCCTGCTGCTGCTCCAGACTCCTCTGCTCCAGACTTTCCACTCGGGACTGCAGTTCCGATATGCGCACAAAAACTACGGCGCAAACTCCAAGGCACAGCACCGACACCGCGACGCACAGCGTTACGAAGAACAAATCCCTCCAGTTCCTCCAGAGAGGCTGTAGGTTGGAAGGTTTCTGCTGCTGCTGCTGCTGCTGCTGCAGCTGCAGCTGCAGCTCTTGACTCCGAAACAACTTCTTCAGACCCTGCTCCTGCTCCATCTCAGACACTGGACTTTAGTTTGATCCACACGGAAACTCCTGCGTTCATGTGGTGAAGAGCAGCAGCAGCAGAAGAAGAAGAAGAAGAGGAAGAGGGTTCCTGATCTTATGAGAGTCTCTCTCTCTGCCTGTCTGTCTCTCTCCCCTTTTCTCTCTCTTCACTGTTTTTTCAAACTCTCTCCAGACTCCCCCCCTCTTTACGCACGAACAGAAACAGTTACACCGCGGGACATAGCGTGGACTGTCCTCAGACTGTGGCTCATCTATGATCTGGTGGTCGATGGTTCCTCTGTGTTCTCCTGCCTCTGTCCCATCCGCGTCTTCTCCTTAGAGTTCTCCTCTCACTGACTGTGGAGCAGGTCACGGAGTCAGTGCGCGTCTGTGAAACTCGAGCCAGCCTCCCTCTCTCTGCTCTGCTCCTCCTCTGAGAGGTTTGGGGTGAAATGCCGGGGCGGGATTAGATTCGTGGCGGTGTTGCTGCCCCCTTTGATCCGGGTGTGCATGGATGGGGGCTGGGGGGTGGTACAGTATTTTTAGGATGCTCAAAGCCGGGAAACAGCTCTGCTGATAACCCGGATCAAAACACTCTGTGGCTCTGTGTGCAGACCAGACAGATCAGAGCTCAGGCCCTCAACATACCCTCTACTACCACCTGACAGGGGCGGTATTACCCCCAGGCAGTGATTTATCCCCTGGTTCAAAACGTAGCCCCCCCTCCAAAAAAACCCACTAATTACATGGTTTTCACAATTAACAGCAGTGTGTTAGAACTTCATTAAAGATCCAGTGTCACCTCACAGCCACTGGAGTTCACCCTGCTGGTAGAAGTTGATCAACACAGTTCCCACGGCCGGTGTTTAATCTGTCCTGCTGAGGTTGGTGGTTGTTGTTGTTGTTTTACCCAGTGTGACATCACAGGTGTCACAGCTCAGAGACAGTGATGAACTTTGGTCTCTTTCACTGAAAAGTTGACAGATTTAACAACTGAAAGATTTTATTAATGTGATGATAAAGTGTTGGGGGATTTTCTGGTTCAGATTATTTTATTATTATTGTGTAGTGAACTGATCATCGTGAACCAATGCTCCTATTGGTTGAGACATGATGACATTAGGTCAGTGCTGATCAACAGTAATAATGAATAAGGTTTTAATGATGAGTCAAATCATTAACAGCCACTTCAAGCGTTTACTGGGTTTAAGTTTTATGACCTGCCTAACCCTACACACACACACACACAGACACACTGTCAGTAGCCTCCTCCAGATGATCTTGTGTCAGACCTGAATGAAATCCATTCCAGACCATGTGGATCAGGTGACCAGTCAGGTGACTCCAAACAGTAGGTAACAATCTGGGCTTGTTGTTTTAGCACCATGTAGTGTACAGCATCACCATGAGCTGATAAGGACAGCACCAGACCTAGAACTAGAAGTGGACTCTAACCAGTTCACCTACATGTCAGTAGGACTAGTCTGACAGAGTCCACCGCTTGATTTTATTTATTAAAAACCCCAGTGGTTCTCTTTATGGGTTCACGTCACCACAGCAGGCTTTTTTAAATGCTAATAAAGAAGTTCCCATCTCGTGGCTTTGCGCGGTAATCGTATAATTGCAGTCAGACCAGGAGATGTCCCTGCGACTGTCAGCCACATCTGAGGACGCAAAGGTTTATGACGACAGCTGGATGGACCAGAAATCACTACGTAATGACCGCGTGTGCCGCACCTCCTTGTAATTACACCGTGGCTCAGCGTAGGCCAGCTGGCTCTGAGCTGAAAAACAGACTTTGAAAATGATCCTCCAAATGAGAGGTACATTTATTACAATCACAGGATTCTTTCAAATTAAAAGCGACTTTATATCGTTGTTATAACAGCTGTGATAGAGATCGTAGCGCAGGCGGAGCCACGCAGGGATGACTTTAGCAGCACTTTGTTTGTGGTCACAGACTCGGTCACATGGTCCGGTCCCACTGCTTGGTTTTGATCTTCACTGACCTACTTTACATCTGTCAGGACGTCACTGATCCCTGGTTTTTACCCAATTATTAGACCTACAGCACGGAGTCAGTGGTGGTCAGAAATTATTAGTGACTCTGGACCAAATGTTCTGGAATTTTCAGATTTTCTTCCCTTGAAATTCTTTATCATAAACTGCTAATATTAGCTTCTGCCATAATATGTCCTGATGAACTTTATTAATCCCTCGGGGAAATAATTGCCCCAAAAAAGGGAAAGAAGTGGACAAAGCTAAAGTTTTAGCTCAGAAATAGCTTCATTAAAAATATTTACTTGAGTAAAACCAACATCAACAACTTGTCAACAAAAAAATGCAACAGGACGCAAGACAGTTCACAAACATTAAACCAGCGGTACAGTGAAAACAAAGCTTGAGGATAAACAGGTTAAAAAGTAGTTAAGAAGTATTTTATAAATAAAGTATGTGCTGCTGGTATCCAGTATCGACAACAACTAGCTTCCAGCTAACAGCTGATCAAAAACCCTCCAATCGACTAGAATCCAAGATTCTTAGACTTAAACCAGAATCAGAATCATGACATTTTTCACGAATGGAGACTTCCAGTTCCACTAATGACCAGTTCTGGTGTGTTTATATTTCTAGTCCAGGCTTCTGTTTCCATCACCACTGTCTACTCCACTGAACTTCCTCCCATGAAAGGCTCATTGAGGAGCAGTTCCATGTCCGTGACCTTGAAGAACTTTACCTTGGAGGAGAACCATCGACGAGGGGTGAGGGAAGGGGATGAAAACAAATTGTCACTCTCTCTCTCTCTCTCCTTCTCTCACTCTACCTTGCTACCTCCCCTGCCTCACTCACCAAGGTGGATAATTACAAACAGAGCAAATACACACAGACACACTTAACCTTCACCTCTGTAGCTACTCATAAAGTCAGCGCTGACACGAACACTTACTCCCAGTGAAGGCACTATTCATTTATGGACATTAGCAGGATCGACCAATCATCATTGGACAGCTCTAATGGAGCCTTCACACTGAATGTGATGCAAATGTGCCAGGATGACATCACAAATAGAAACACACAGGTAGGCAGGCGCAGACATTAATTTTGACTGACGTGATTAAATCACAGAAGGAGCTCTGTGATTTTGAGTGAAGTGAAATCAATAGGTTTACTGTATAAACAGTCTGATTCTCTACAATAACATATAACCCACAGGGGTTATTAATCCACTGCTGCCTTCTTTAGTAAATAAAAACCTAAACATATCACTGGTTTTCTCTACTGACCCTGGTGTTGGACCAGCGAGTGTTTCAGTTAGCAGCAAATGATGACAAACAATGTGAACATTGTTGTTAAAACAGTACATGTCATTAGGGGCTGAGTGACAGCAAAACAAAATGAATCAATGGATGGATGGATATGCTGTGATGCGTTCATATGATTGTAAATTATAGCAGCTGTTATTTTCTGCTGCAAACACACCACTGCTGTGATCCAATAAAAACAGTCCAATGTTCAAGAGACCCTAGAGGCAGAACCTGTTGTCTTAAAGTGCCCATGTGTCCACACCAGCATTAGAGTTTGGATCATTTGTCTGTAACTGGATCACCATGAAAACATGACAACAGATCAATGAGGATGTTGATTGGTGGGCAAAAGGTGTTTCCTGCCTGACTACACTCGTAAATAATAGTTCAAAAAGGTCAGAAGGTTCAGCCGGGCAGAAGTGGAGATTGTTTAGTCAAGTAAAAGTTAGACAGGCTGGCCTTTAAAAGAAGAACTGGAAAGAAACCAGAAAAAATGTTTTGGCTAAAATACCTAGGTTGGATGGATAAAGTCAAAACACTTAAACTTTAAATATCTGAACGTTAGCCTTTAATGGGTGAGGCGTGAACAGCCTAGAGTTTCTATAGATAAAGCTAAAACAGAGCAGAAAAACCTCTGTCTGATCTGACTCATACCTCACAGGAAGTACACCAAAACTTCCCTTCTAGTAAACTCTGACACAAAACTAAAAACAAACTGTTTAGCTAAAATAAGCAAAATGTTTCCTTACAAAGAACAGCAAACAATCCTTGCTACTTAAATGTAGATTAAAGTTTCAATTAAATCACAGCTAAATGCAATACAGTACATTTACATACTGTGGAAAATACACAGAATAATACTGAAAAATGTTATAAAAAACAGATGAGATTAAGAATAAACCTGGTGCGAACAAGTTCCTGCTGGTTTTCATTAGGATGTTAATTAAAATGTCTGCATCAATAACTCTGACTCTCAACTCTGACTCTCAACTCTGACTCTGACTCTGAAGAAGGATGGACGCAGATGTAGATGATCCACTAACTGCCAAAACGTGTCATTGCGTTACACTGTGTACTTGCCCAGTTGTAAATGATTTACCACTAATTTCTACAGTATAATTCAGCCACAGATTTCATTTCACTACTCCTTCGTGGGACGTTTGTTTCTTCACCAGTCACCACTGAGGTAATTCTCCCACAATTAGACTTCCTCTGTGCTAAGTGTTGGATTTCTGCGTGTGTTTGATTTATCTGAGAACCGTTCTCAGCTACGGTTTCAGATTTACACAGATTTAAACAAACAGACCAGAGTGAATCAAATCTACTCTGGATGATTCAACGCCTCTTCGTTTACACACAAATCACTGGTTTTTGATTGATTTTTTATTACAGCCAGCACACACAGGCTAACAAGACTTGGTTGTTACTGAGGTCAGACCAGAGCCAGGACAGAGCATACGTCTGACATAATACTAAACAAATCAGCTTCTTCTAGTGTTTATTTCATGGCTTAAGACACAAATGGGTTCAGGTCGACATATAAAACCCCAAACAAACGATCTGTCATCATCATTATTAAACCAGAACTTTTGCAGACTTTGAAATTGACTTTAATTCCATATAGTTTTTCCTAATTCATCATCATAACAGCAGTGTACGTTATAATGAAAACCTGTTCAATTCTACAACAGTTGACTTTCATAGTTTCACATTTTACAAGACCTTAAACTGTCATGAAAAACAGAGACAAATGTCATGGCTTTGTATGCTTTGAGTCCTTTAATGTGTTGTTTCTTTGATAGACTATGGTATAGACTTTTATTCTGTATAGTTTTTCCTAATTCATCATCATAACAGCAGTGTACGTTATAATGAAAACCTGTTCAATTCTACAACAGTTGACTTTCATAGTTTCACATTTTACAAGACCTTAAACTGTCATGAAAAACAGAGACAAATGTCATGGCTTTGTAGGCTTTGAGTCCTTTAATGTGTTGTTTCTTTGATAGACTATGGTAGTTTTCACACTAATGGTACACACGGCGTAGAAGAAGAGAAGAAAAACTGTTGGTACATTTAGGATTAAATCCTCTCTGGAGAGCAGTAAGAACACCTTTTAAACCACCTAACAACCAGCCCACTGCTGTGAAGACGAGCGATGATGACGAACCTCCGATTCACCTGCTAAGTTGTTTTATCACCAGAACATTATCCGGTCGGACACTTGTCGTAGGTAAACAGGTTTAACGTGAACCACTGCAGAGGAGACTTATGTTAAGAAAAACAAAAGAGAAAGTCTGTTGTCAACCCTGCACTTATGTCCCCAGAAGACAGGGGGCAGTAGAGACAGTAGAAACACTGAAGAACAAGAATATGTCCAAGATGCAGACTTCAAAAACAGAAAGGACTGAGGTGGAAATAAACGATGGCAGCACAATCCCCTTTGGTCTGACTGTCCCCAGACAGCAGGAGAAACAAATGTCTCCACAGACTGAGGACACTTCTCTGTCTCCTGTGAGACAGTCTGCAGAGCCTCCAAAACTCAATCCCTGGAAGACAACAAAAGTGAAGGTCAGCCAGCAGCTGGACGACGAAGGGTTCCCTCCTCTGCAGAGAGGTCCAGTAAAGGAGGACAAGCCTGTAGGACACAGGACAACAGGGACTAAAAGGAGATCTCACCGCTCTTGAGCTGATGTATGTTTTGGACTAATTCTCCCCAGACCAGAAGCCCCTGTAAAAACCAGAAAGGAGAAACGGCAGACAAAGGGAAAGATTGTGTTTATTCCCTCAACAACAGAGGACACACTGTCCCCCGTGGTACAGTCTGGGACACAGACAGAGAGAGAGACACCTGATAGTGACACTGTCCAGAGTTCAGAGGTGTGTTTGTCTGCAGTGTCCCTCAGTACAAATGAAGATATAGAGACGTCACAGCTATCACTGGTGTCCGTCCATGAGGACAAGACTCTCCCGTGTAATCATCCAGAACCAGCAGACATCGAAGACGCTGAGGCTCTGAAAGTCCCTCGTTCAGAGGTGCGTCCCTCTCTAATGGAGGTGGAGAACCATGGTGTCCTCGGTGTATGTCCAGAGTTTCTAGACAACAAGAGAGTGGAGGACCAGGTGGAGGTGATGGGTTTATCACACCTGGACACAGAGACAAACCAAATTGAGACCATCCAGGGTTCAGAGGCATGTACGTCTTTAGTGTCTCTGCGTACAGAAACCATTCTGAGTCAGACGTCCATCCGTCCATATTCACAGTCTCTGGTGGATGAGAAAGCTGAGAACCATTCTGTCCCGTTGACAAAGACCTGTCCTTTCTCACAGTCCCAAGAAAAAGAGGAACAAGTGGACCTGGGTGTCCAGGGTTTGAAGATGTCTCCAGCACCAGAGTCTATAGATGGAGAGGATCCTGGTGACCAAACTGACCATGGGTTCAATGTGTTACCATCACAACAGTCTGTGGACGCAGAGACATCTCTAGACCACATGGTGAAGGGTTCAGGTCCATGTCCACCTCTAATGTCTCATCGGGGTGCTGACCAGATATCTTTGTATCCAGAGACGTGTCCACATCCAGAGTCCGTGGGCTCAGAGGACACCAAGAACCAAGACCTTCTGTCTTTGTCTTCAGACAGTGTAATGCTTTCAGAGACATTTCTATCCACAGTCTTTTCAGAGGAGGTCAACGAGACTCCGCCCACTTCTCATTTCACTCAGACTAGGTGTGCGTGGACAAATGACGACCAGTGTCATGTACGAGGACACACGGAGACTGTGGACCTTTTCAGTCTGCGCCAGCATCTAAGGACACACGACACGGGAACCGATGGTGCCTGTCCTGCTGCTCAGCTGTCTCACCAGAACAAACTAGAACGCCGGGCTCATCTCAAGGCTAATCTGAAAATCAAGGAATTGAAATACCCCGTCTTCACCAATCAGACTTCAAAAACAGAAAGGACTGAGATGGAAATAAACGATGGCAGCACAATCCCCTTTGGTCTGACTGTCCCCAGACAGCAGGAGAAACAAATGTCTCCACAGACTGAGGACACTTCTCTGTCTCCTGTGAGACAGTCTGCAGAGCCTCCAAAACTCAATCCCTGGAAGACAACAAAAGTGAAGGTCAGCCAGCAGCTGGACGACGAAGGGTTCCCTCCTCTGCAGAGAGGTCCAGTAAAGGAGGACAAGCCTGTAGGACACAGGACAACAGGGACTAAAAGGAGATCTCACCGCTCTTGAGCTGATGTATGTTTTGGACTAATTCTCCCCAGACCAGAAGCCCCTGTAAAAACCAGAAAGGAGAAACGGCAGACAAAGGGAAAGATTGTGTTTATTCCCTCAACAACAGAGGACACACTGTCCCCCGTGGTACAGTCTGGGACACAGACAGAGAGAGAGACACCTGATAGTGACACTGTCCAGAGTTCAGAGGTGTGTTTGTCTGCAGTGTCCCTCAGTACAAATGAAGATATAGAGACGTCACAGCTATCACTGGTGTCCGTCCATGAGGACAAGACTCTCCCGTGTAATCATCCAGAACCAGCAGACATCGAAGACGCTGAGGCTCTGAAAGTCCCTCGTTCAGAGGTGCGTCCCTCTCTAATGGAGGTGGATCGTTCGGAGGTGCGTCCCTCTCTAATGGAGGTGGAGAACCATGGTGTCCTCGGTGTATGTCCAGAGTTTCTAGACAACAAGAGAGTGGAGGACCAGGTGGAGGTGATGGGTTTATCACACCTGGACACAGAGACAAACCAAATTGAGACCATCCAGGGTTCAGAGGCATGTACGTCTTTAGTGTCTCTGCGTACAGAAACCATTCTGAGTCAGACGTCCATCCGTCCATATTCACAGTCTCTGGTGGATGAGAAAGCTGAGAACCATTCTGTCCCGTTGACAAAGACCTGTCCTTTCTCACAGTCCCAAGAAAAAGAGGAACAAGTGGACCTGGGTGTCCAGGGTTTGAAGATGTCTCCAGCACCAGAGTCTATAGATGGAGAGGATCCTGGTGACCAAACTGACCATGGGTTCAATGTGTTACCATCACAACAGTCTGTGGACGCAGAGACATCTCTAGACCACATGGTGAAGGGTTCAGGTCCATGTCCACCTCTAATGTCTCATCGGGGTGCTGACCAGATATCTTTGTATCCAGAGACGTGTCCACATCCAGAGTCCGTGGGCTCAGAGGACACCAAGAACCAAGACCTTCTGTCTTTGTCTTCAGACAGTGTAATGCTTTCAGAGACATTTCTATCCACAGTCTTTTCAGAGGAGGTCAACGAGACTCCGCCCACTTCTCATTTCACTCAGACTAGGTGTGCGTGGACAAATGACGACCAGTGTCATGTACGAGGACACACGGAGACTGTGGACCTTTTCAGTCTGCGCCAGCATCTAAGGACACACGACACGGGAACCGATGGTGCCTGTCCTGCTGCTCAGCTGTCTCACCAGAACAAACTAGAACGCCGGGCTCATCTCAAGGCTAATCTGAAAATCAAGGAATTGAAATACCCCGTCTTCACCAATCAGACTTCAAAAACAGAAAGGACTGAGATGGAAATAAACGATGGCAGCACAATCCCCTTTGGTCTGACTGTCCCCAGACAGCAGGAGAAACAAATGTCTCCACAGACTGAGGACACTTCTCTGTCTCCTGTGAGACAGTCTGCAGAGCCTCCAAAACTCAATCCCTGGAAGACAACAAAAGTGAAGGTCAGCCAGCAGCTGGACGACGAAGGGTTCCCTCCTCTGCAGAGAGGTCCAGTAAAGGAGGACAAGCCTGTAGGACACAGGACAACAGGGACTAAAAGGAGATCTCACCGCTCTTGAGCTGATGTATGTTTTGGACTAATTCTCCCCAGACCAGAAGCCCCTGTAAAAACCAGAAAGGAGAAACGGCAGACAAAGGGAAAGATTGTGTTTATTCCCTCAACAACAGAGGACACACTGTCCCCCGTGGTACAGTCTGGGACACAGACAGAGAGAGAGACACCTGATAGTGACACTGTCCAGAGTTCAGAGGTGTTCTTTATAGTTCTTTAAATGTGGAAACAAACCTGATCCCACAGCCAGAGGTTCACCATCCTAGTTCTACGTTCCTGACTTTAACTGTAACTTTATTTTCTGATAAGGCTAATGTTTGTGTATCTTTTCATTATATTTTTGTTATTTTGGACTTTTACTCTTATTTTTGGGCTTTTATATTTTTAATATCTTTATTTTTTCATTTCTACTTCCATGTATGTGTTAACTTTTCTTGTGTTCAATAAAAATATACAGAAAAGAAGCAGGGATTAAGAATATTGAACCAAACAAATTTACATTAACCTGAGTTTTAATCTGGATTTTAAGATAAAAGACATTTATGACATCACTAATGATATTTCTGGACTTGTGGTTTTTCCAAATAATCCACAGCTGCACGGTTTAATTAGGCCAAACCTCAACGGTGAGTGAGCTCATTGGACAGCAGGGGGCGGGGCTGGGTTTTATTTAAGGAGACATGTGATTAAAAGTTCTGCTTTAAACCCAGGTCCCACCGGTGTTTGGCCACAGTCACTGGTGACAGAGAAGGTAGTCTGGTTAGACCTGGTTCTGGACCAGAACTGAAGAAACAAATGACCTTCTCACTGTTTCACCTCCATGGAATTACAAAAGTCACTTCCTATGGTTCTAAATATTTGGTTGTGAACCCAGTGAACCTGTGACATTCGTCAGAAATGGTAAAACCAAAGGTGTGGTGGTAATATTTGTGTGCCCCCTGCTGGTGTTTCTCCTGAACACATTTATCAACAATAGCCTTTGAACTAGGAACTAGAACTAGAACTAGAACTAAAACTGGAACTAGAACTAGAACTAGAACTAGAACTAGAACTAGAACTGGAACTAGAACTAGAACTGGAACTAGAACTAGAACTAGAACTGGAAGTAAAACTAGAACTGGAACTGGAACTGGAACTTGGCACCAGAAAAAGACAAACATTGGCCATGAATGAATGACTTGACTTTTCATTGTTTATGTCATGTTGGTTCAACTCAATAAAATATGATAAAAATATTAAATTCTCTTTTTTAAAGCAGGGTTATGCCACAAAACTCTACATTTTATATATCTGGCAGACATGAGTTCAAACTCCTCTCTTGTTGGAACCAATTACATCATTGACAAAAACTGATATTTTTCTCTTTGTTTTTTTTTTCTGGTTAATTTTTTTCTAAAGAGTCGTCAGAGAAAAACTGTCATTGGTTCAGAAACTTTTGTCTTTGTGTAGCTGCATAAATTCAAAGAGAAATCACGCCGTCACTCGTCCACTGGTGTCCACTGGTGTCCACTGGTGTCCACTTCACTCATGTCACAAATGTGCAACCAGAGCCTGGGACCGGTCCTGGGAATGTGAGAACTCCAGAAGGCTTGAGGTGAAGCCAACCAAAGTTTTACAGCCACCGTGGCGGCAGCAGCAGACTGCTGGGCGGCCGTCCGCTGCACCAGCTGCTGCTGACCATGCCAGAGGAGATCTTTGACTGAGGGAAGTAAATGAAACCAGGCTGAACCTCCTGGACTCCTGTGACTCTGGGTTCAGAGACCACGAAGACGAACCAGGGATAACAGACCTCGAGATTCAGAAAAGCTGAGGTTCACGTGAAGTTGAACTGAACTGAAATCCTCCGCCAGCTTCTCCTCTGATCTGAACCTGGACACTGTTCTCCTTGAGACAGAAACCTGCCAACGTAGGAAGGAAGTCCTGATGTGGGTTTTCCAGAACTTCAACAGAGTTGAACATGAACTTGGAACGAAGAGTAGAAGAATTTAACGTCAATAAAAACTGATTTACTCTCACATTAGAGACATCCTTTCATCCTGGTCAGAGTTTTTTCAGACATCAGTTGATTCATAGAAACAGGAAGGAAAAATTTTGATAAACGCATTTTACTTTAAAGAAAGTGACTTGTGACACAGGGCCGAACGCAAAATTTCTCCATGTCAGAGCAGAACACTGTTGACGTCAGCAGAAAAGTCCAGAGTCCAGTGTTCTGATCCACTTCCTGTGTCACTGCACTCTCACACACACACACACACACTCCATGATTGTAACCATTCGCCATTTGATTCTTCTGATTCTTCTGATTCTTCTGGTTTCTCCGATTCTTCTTAATAAATGAAAAGCATTGTTTCAGCTATCAATCAAAAACACCTAATATAAAAGGTATTAATATTATTAAAGCTACAACTGAAAAATGTTACTGACTGGTTGGTGGGTTCAGTTGGAGCAGGACACCACGCCCCCTGGTGTCTACACTGATAAATGGGTAACTATTTCAGGTAAAACTTTTGTTTTTTTACAGAGTTTAGCTTTGTTTATATAATAAAGTTGCTTTTTTTTACAATTTCAGATTAAATTTTTTTTCTTTTTCGTAGCTAGCTGTTAGCCTCTTGTTTGTAAGTTCTGCTAACGTTGGGCTATTTCTTAATAAAAATCTGGTGAAATTTAACATATTATTTCTTCTCTTAGCTGTTTGGGCTGGTCAGTGTTTTACTCACAAAGTATTTACAGTGATTTCTAGCTATTTACTTTAACCATATATATTGAATTTGACTTTTCTCTTTTTTCTATTTCCTAATTTAATTGACATATTATCAACTATCAACATTGAACGACACCTCAAATCACTGTTGGTTTGAAAGCAAATCAAAATTTAGTTTTTAAAAAGTAGTTTTGTTGTATTTAAATTTTCTTGCATTTAATTATTATTAACTGTAATTAAATGATCTGCAGCGTCTGGAACATTTCAAACTAAAGTTTCTCCTGCAGATCAGTGCAGTGTCATTCACCTGATGGACGCTCTCTCTCTCTCTCTCTCTCTCTCTCTCTCTCCCTCTCTCTCCCCCTCTCTCTCTCTCACCTGTTCTGTCTCATCTCTAAATGAGAAACTGAAAAGAAAACGTTAGTCAGTGACAGCCAACAGTTGCTGTGTGAAGCCCACGATTCTCAAACATAAATCTCATAACTCTAACCCCCGGAAGCGCCCAGTCCTGCTCCTCTCAGCTGTCTCGGTTTATATTTAGTGCTGCAGGCAGAAAGATGGCGCTGTGGTGTATGTTTACCCTGAAACCAAACCATGTTTTATAGTTTACTTTTTTCAGTATTTCCTGTATGTGTGTACTCTATCTGGATAGTATTCACCGATTTGTTAAAGTTAGTCACTGTTCGGCCTAAACTGAAAATGCTAAAAGATCTAAGAATAATTTAACACCAAATTCCTAATTATCCAAGAAAAATGGCTTTAAATCCCTGGACAAATGCATTAAAGGGTTAACTAATGAGAGTAGAATAGGATATGACATTTAGATGGATCTGTTTTACTTCAGATTTATGTCCCTTTTCGTAAGGTCAATGACTAACCGCTAAAGCTAGCTAAACCAACAACAATCCAACAAAGTGTATATCAAAGATCTTCAACATGGGATCTGTGACCCCTATAGTGTCCATGGGAGTACAGCAAAGGGGTCAGGACATTTTTGGTTGAACGTCAACATATTAAAAGGAATCAAATGGAGGCAGAGACTGAACACAACAGACACAAATGTATTGTGTAATGTAATGTGTTTCTTGTTCCATCTGTCCATCTCCATCATCATCACCATCATATATGATGCTACCTGCACGCTATCTTCACCCAAACTAAGTTGTCAAAATGGACAAAATCAACCATGAGAAAGGAAACCTGTAAAAGCCCATAATGGTTTTGACAAATGTATTGTCAGTACAGAGAAACTGTGCTAAAAAGACAGAGACAAATATCCTGAAGGTCATGTTTTATTTTCTACCATAGAGTAGAAAATAATAATAATAATAATAATAATAAGTTGCGGCCAGTGGTAACATTTAGTTTTTTTATTTTTTCCCTTGTTGCACTTTGTGTGTTCATAAATTGTCCAGCGCACACACACACACACACATTCTATGAGATAATCTTGTTGTGTCCTTCAACTTCTGTCTTTGACCTAATCAAACTATTTTGGACGTTCCTTCCTTGGATTTGTTTTTCTCACCAAGTCAGTTCTCTCAAGTCAAAATCTCTTCATGAAGAAGAACATTAATTTTTTTCATTTACAAAATACAATTTTAAGATAAAAAAAACTAAACTAATATCAGTGTTTTCAAATGTGTCCTTTATATATTACATTTTTTTAATTTAATTTAATTAAACGGTTAAAAGTTCACAGCCACAAAGGTCAGAAGAGAATTGTTAGCTTCTTTTTTTTAAATCAGTGAACAAATTCTTGTTGACTATATCGTAAGTTTTCTAAAACATTTCATGGATTATTTTTTTTAATTACAATTAAGAGTGGTACAACATCTGGTGTATGGTTTTGTTTTTATTACATTTCTACATAACTTTTTGTAAATTACATTTCTATATTTTTATTCTAACGGCATTAACAGCCCCCCCTGCAGGAGAGGAGGAGAGTGCTTTTCACCAATGACGTTTAAAATACATGAATACATGAATGACCAGGAGTTTGTGGCTGCGGTCATTTGTCCATGTGATGCTTGGTTTCAAGAACATCTTGGACAAATGTGAATCTTTTAAAGGTTCTGGAATCACAGCCTATCAGCATCCACCACAGATGATGATGATGATGATCTGCTTCAGAGTTGAGAGTGTTGTGAAATGTACGAGCTGTTTTGATTGGTGTGAACGCGTTTACATTTTAGTCACAGCCTCAGTCTCAGAGTTATTAAATGATGGAGCGCCACACGCTGGCATCACAAATATTTACACTAAGGGCGGGCATACACTGTACGATTTTTGAAAATCTTGTCGTTGATACCATCACACACTGTACGAGTGATGTACGGACAAAGCTCACGATTTATGTACTCACACGGTCCGATCATCGAACATGACCAGAGAGCTCACACTGTGCGGGTGAAAACGTCCCGTCGCCCCCTGCTGACTGTCCTGTCTATTGACATGACATTGTACGATGTCAATAAAGATTTATAAAATCTTTATTGACATTGTACAGTGTATGACCAACCCAGATCTGTCACTGTGTCTCATACAGAGATACTTCTGCTCATTTCTTGTACTAATTTGCTAATTTTGGAGTAATATGTTAGCCTAGCATCGCCAGTCAAATCTTTATATTTCAGCTACGTTTAGTTTTAGCTTTAACTGAATGTAAAACTTCTGTCCGAACGAGTTGATAGTTTGAATATTTATGAACACTTTATTTTTTACCCTAATATTTATTATCTTTAATTGTATGTATTTTATAAGATGATATATGATATGATATGATATATATATATATATATATATATACACAGTATATATATATATATATATACAGTATATATATATTGTATATACAAGAGTATATATTTGCTGTACTCCCCACCACCAGTTAGAACTGAAGAAGCTTCTTGGATGAGAGGTGAAACGTCTTCTTTTAGAAAATTCACATCCAGTTGCCTAACAGAACTTTCAAACTTGACCACGACCTGGATGACTGAGAATCGTTATAGACATACCTTTACTGGTCTTTATTTAAAAGAATATTTTTGTCTTTTTCTCGGCACATCCGTCAGTTTCTAAAGTTTTTATTTGGACTTGGTTGGTTTTAATATTTTCTCCAACACTGCTGAAAAAAACTATTTTTGGTGTAGAAGACAAAATCAGACATTGTTGAAGTCTGAGAGGAAACCACGACCTCTTCAGTGTCCTTGAACTCTTCATACAGAATAATCAGCTCATTGTCTCTGAACAGACAAGTCAATGCCACCTTTTGTTTTCACAGAAAGACCCTCAACTGAAAATTATCAGCCTATCAGAAGTGAGACTAAGACCGATAACTTCTGGGCCTGAAAAGAATCCGTGGAAGAGCTGACGTGACGTGTCCGAGACACTGTTACAAAAACAAGGGACAAACATTGGATTTCCTGAGACCTTGTGTCAATAAGTGGGATTTCCTGTTAGATACACAGACAGTAAACATGTTGAAACTGTAGGTCAGATCGCAGTCCGTCGTCACACTGAGGTGAAGCCAGAACCTGTGTGTGTGTGTGTGTGTGTGTGTGCTGTAACACTTCATTTGAAGTTAAAAATACCCTTTGATACCAACGACACTAAAGTATGTGTATGTGTGGCTCCACCCACATAAATTCAGAGTTCATGTACAGTTGGTTGACAGTGGTTTTTAAACAAAGAGCAGATGTCACTAATCTGTTATACTTTAGCCTAAATGGCTAAATAGCTTTGCATAAATTGCCTAAATAATTGAATCTAAGCTAGTTAGCTTAGGTTAAGTTATTGTAAACTTTATTTGAGGGCAAAGGTAATATTTGTTTAAGGTTAGTTTAGTTTAATTCAAAGTCTTGTAAACAAAGGTGAGAGCAGTTTAGCTTGTTAGCTAATCTGGAGATTTTTTAAATCTGCTGAATGGCTTGGTTGAGTTCTTTGATTGACTTTAAGGACATTTAATTCAAAGTTTAAAAATCTTTATTTTGTTAAGGGCTGTTTAACACTGTATGTCAATACAAGAGAGTTTTGTTTTGGTTGCCTTTTGTCCAGACTTTTATGCTTGGTTCAGTTGTTTGGTTCCTTTGAACTTCACCTGCTCCTTTGTTGTGGCCAGTGTTTTAAGAATATTCCTTATTCTTTTTTCTTTTTTTTAGATTTTCTGTGTTTGATAAACTCTTCTGTTCTTTGATTGTTGATATTGATTTTCACACACTGATGGTTGGTCTTTGTGTTGAGACTGAAGAAACATGAACATATTGAAATGGTACCGTAAACGACAGGGTCTGAACAGTGACGCAGCTCTGGACCAGTTCCAGGGTTTTAACAGGAAGATGAATGCATTCTTCTGAAGACTTGTTAATGGTGGAAAACTGCAGATAAAACAGAGACTAATAATTGTGTTTACAGGGGGAGAAAAGTTTGTGTAGACGAGAGTTAACGGTTTCATTTTCAGGCGATTGTTTTCAGGCGTTGTTTTCCTGGTACATTAAAGTCATAACTCCCCGTTGTTTTCCTGGTACATTAAAGTCATAAACACATGAGGAAAACATTAGACCTTAATGACACAGGCCACTGTTAAAGGAATTGAGGAATTCTCTCAGCTAAAAGATTCATTCTGTTTTCTTGGTAATCATCAGTGGATTCAGGTTATGTTGGGGATCAAACATCAAAGTCTGCACAGCTATGTCCACATCAAAGGCCTGGGCAATTTTGGAACATGACAATCGCTGACCTTAGTGTCAGTTGGCACAAGAACCATGAGCTGGTACAAGTACAGTGAAGAAACTGAAGAGTAAAATTAGAGTTCCTTTGTTCATGTTGAGACTCAAAACGATGGCATCAAAGAGCAAGGGAATGTTCTGGACGGTGGTTCTCCAAGTTTGTTTGAAAGGTTCATTAAGAATTTGAGTCTAAAGGAAGGTCCAGCAGGACTGACTGACTGGTTCTGTTATTGTTTCACTCTTTTTAAATTCACCCAGAACAAACACACCACGTTGAAACCACTATTAAAATAAACAGCAGTCGAAGAAGAAGTTACACTGGGAAAATAAACCAATCACCAAAACAGCAGAACAGAATCATGTGGGCACCAGGATATTTCTGGATTTACAAACAATCATTCACTGCTGAACATGTTGTTCATTATGAAGTGATAATAATTTTTCACTACTTCGACCAGAACTTTACAAATGTAAAACAGACAAGGGAAAATATCAGGTAGAAATAGAAGAAGTAGATTGGCTTTGTTGGTGAATTAGGATGACAAGATTTTAGCTTAATTTTTCAAGTTTTCCATTTCATCCACGATAAAACCTCACGCCTCGGCTCTGCCTCCGCCTTCTGTCATGAACCAACTCCAGGTCTCTGCTAGCATCACTGGAGTCGTGCATGATTGCGTTTTAGCCCACAAATCTCTTCTACACTTGACAAAATTGGTCAGAGAATTTATTTCCCAGACTTTCAGAGGTTGATTTACAGTCAGAAATGTTGGAGAGGCTCGAGAACATAAACGAACCACTGAGAAACTCTTTGTTTGTTTCATTTGAGGTCACACAGGAAAGACATTTTTCTTTTCTTATTTCAAATGATTAAATAAAGCAGTATTTGGCAGGACTGCTAGAAAAATAAACGAGTATTTAAACTGACGGCCCAGAGAAATCCTCTGTCATCATTCCTTTGGAGTATTTAGTTTTCATTCTTTTTTACAGTAACTCAGAGTAATGCCTAGTTTTTGGCAATAATTATTCCATAAAATTGGACTGAATGAAGATTAATGAACGGTTTGGTGAAAATCCACACACACAGAAGAAGAAGAAAGACTAAAATATTAATCTAACAACTGTAGGGGGCGTTCTCTGGAATTAAACTTAACTCACCTTTATGCTGTTCATTGTTGGTGACTGTGCACGTGGTGGACTTCACACACATGAACTCACCAAAAACAGAAACTGAAGAACAACGGGAACAGGTGTAAATAATGCGGCTGATTACCTGAAAGACAAAGAGCAGGGCAAACACAGGAGGGAGGGGTGAGAGGTCAAACTGAGGGGGAGTCAGGCAGCAGTGAAGGGCAGAGCTGAGAGAACACTGATCAATCACTGATTAATTACACTTCACCTCATTTTATCTTTTTTTATTTTTGACATTCTTCAGATTTTAGCATCTTGCTACATTTTGGAGCTAAACGTTATGATTAGCCATGTCTGCCTGAAAGTTTTCAATATCACCATTTTTTGGCTAAAACAAAAACTTTCCAATCCTAATGTTTGTTGTTCATGAATAATCAACTACTGTGGCTAACTTTAACTAGGCTAAATTTAACCCGTCTTAAGGCTAAATTAACTTTGATTTACTGTAAGTGATCTACATTAAATAGAGAAGCAACAAAAATCTGTAAAAATAAATATAAAACGGGATGTTATGAGTTTATGTTGACGGTGGTAGCACAGAGAACAGAACAAATCACTTTCTGTTGTTGAGCATCAGGGCTGATGGGAAAAACAAAATAACTCTTCACTTATTATTTCACAGTGTCTGCGACAGAACATTCTAGTACTCACCGTTAGCTTAACGTCACAGTCAGAGAACATCGGTTCTGTGAGTGCTGAGAGGAACTGTTAGGGTTTAGGTCCCAGTTCTTGCACCAGTGGAATTTTCAGCCAATGATATTGTTGTCCTGTTATTTTCTGACAGGAAACAGAAAAAAAAACCTTTAAAGTCAACGTCCCACATGGTCAAACACGAACCCTATTTTTTTTACGTACAGATTTTTGGTTTTGTGGAACTAAAATCTCCCAAACGTCCTGTTGATGAAAAGAGTTCAGTTCAGGGTTCGTCGATGGGGGTTGGGGAGGGGGGGTACTGTAGATATCTACGTCGAAGTTCATCCAGGGTGGAAATATGTGAGCCTTTGACCTGAGGGCCCCTCGTTTTTGTCAGGACTTTTTAGGTCCTGCTAAATTGCTTCCTGGACATGGTCACAGCTCAGACCATCATCAGTGGCAGAGGTGTGGGGGGGGGGGGGGGGGAGGGCCACCATCAGTCATGGAGAAAATCAGGTATGCCTCGTTTCATGCCTGAAAGAAAGACAGGTCATAGATGTAGCAGTGTGGGTCAGCGGTGACTTCCTTTCTTCACTAACCAGGTGACAAAAACCAAATGGGCGATGGGTCTGGGGGCAATAAAGGAGGTTCATAGGTAAAATGTCTCTATGCTATAATTTCTAACCTTTTCATTGAGAATGAAACGGACCTCATAACAAACATTTCTGTTAGCCACACTATGCTAAACATTAGAAATGGAAATAATTGATGCCAATGTTGAATCTTTTTAAAACTGATGGAGAAATGTATTTATGGAATTATAGTTACAAAACTTCTAGAAGCTAATTCTAAGCTAGCATCTTAAATTACAGCTATCCAATTTTTTCATTATATCACAATTTTTCATTATATCACAATGATACTTTTGACAGTGTATCTTAAACTCACAGATTGTTTTAACCATTCTGGACCTGATGCTTCACTGACCATGGCGTCTGAATTTCTCTCAGAAATGGTGAGAATCAGGACTGAAGAAATAAAGGAGACCACGGGGATCCACGTTAATGCAGCTCCAATGAAAACAGAAGACTATAAAAAAGTTCTCGGCAAGAAATCAGAAAAATTCTTCAGAGAACTGTCATTCTCCACCTCCAGTGTTACAGCTTTTTCTCTCAGACAAAATGACTTCCTGTTCCATCAAATACAGCAGTGAGAGTGAGTGAGTGAGTGAGTGGGATTATCAGTGGATCTGTCACTCACAGCATCAGTGGGACCTTAGCTCTGCTTCATCATCTGGTAGTTATCAGAGAAACAGGAAGAAGACAAGAGGACCAACAGCACAGCTGTAAGGACGAGATCAGGAAAAGAAATTAAAAAATTCATTTCAGGGGAAGTGAAGTTGTCAAGTATCTGGATTTGTTCTAGTTTTCCTTTAAATTCCACCTCATCTTATTGCTTAGTTTACACATTAGCTTTTACAGAATAGAATTTTTTTTTAACTATATTTGAATACATTTGATCCGTCTTTGTGGCTAACCTTCGGCTACTTGGGGTCAAATATTTGCTGTATTTGTAGCAAATGTTAAATGTTTTTTTAATGATTTTTTTTATATATATTTAAAATGTTTTTAGAGTCTAGATGTAGATTTAAGAACCATGTTAATGACAAATATATAAACATCTCATCTAACTGATGCTGTTGTTGTTTTACATTTTCTTTTTTCTCTAGAATAAATTTTAACAAATACAATTTTTATCAAACTGATTATTATTATATTGAAAATCTTTTCAAAAATAACTCATTTCAACACTTATTATGACAGAGTTGTTTTATCTCATAGTAAATCTCTCTTCCTTCACTCCACCTGCCTCCCACAATCTCTCACCCATTTCATCTATGACCTTTGCAGAGGAAGACGATGAAGATGATGAAGACGATAAATACAAGGGCCGTCAGCGTCAAGGGGCAGCGTGGACGGATGTGAATCAAGACACGACAGGCCACAGCGTTTCAGAGCGTGCAGCAGTCGCTCGGTGAGCATGTGGTTGTAATTATGTAATTCATTTTTAGCTAACCTGTAGCTAGTGATCTTCACTAACCTTCTGAAGTCAGTCGTACTACAGACTGACCCAGTGGTGAAACAAACGGATTCACACTGGTGTTCTGAGACTGTGACCTCCAGCTGACCCTCTCTGCTCCCGTCTTAAGGTGGACTTTATTTACACTTGACTTATGTTCTTGTGTGGATCCTGTTTCTGCTCTGGAATAATGGCCTTTGTCCACAGGGATTAGTTTCATGTTTCTGTCTCTGGTGGATCCAGCCACTGTGTACTGCGTGTGTGTGTGTGTGTGTGTGTGTGTGTGTATCACATTGGAGGAGCAGCTAGTGGACATGGTTCATATTATCTCCACAGGACGAAGTCCGGCCTTGACTTTGATCAAATGAAAGTGTCCAGACGTAAATGTTGATGATGAACAACCACAGAGGTGATGAAGGTGACCGGGGTTGAACCCAAAACCACCAACACTGTCTCCTACACTCACCTGCACCTGCTCTGCACAAACACCTGCCCAAAAAATAATAACTTTGAGTTACCCACAGTACAGAACTAGTGAAGTACAAATTAATTACATTAATTTCAAAATTATAAACACAAAATTAGCTGCAAAAACTTAGCTGGAAAGGGGAACAATAGTTCAAATTAGCCAGATGATTGGTGAACCAAGAGGAAGGAAAGGGGAACAATAGTTCAAATTAGCCAGATGATTGGTGAACCAAAAAAAGTCTAAAATAAAAGTCATAATGTTCTGTCAAACCAAGGCTGTGCTCATGCACCAAACACCAAGAGCTATTTTAACTCATGAAAAACAAGGAGCAGCTGGTTAAACTGCTGGTTAAACTGCTGGTTTAACTGCTGGTTTAACTGCTGGTTAAACTGCTGGTTAAACTGCTGGTTTAACTGCTGGTTTAACTGCTGGTTAAACTGCTGGTTAAACTGCTGGTTTAACTGCTGGTTTAACTGGTGCCTGAAATTAGTCATTCCGTCTCGCTGATATAAATCTATACATTGTATTTTAAAGACATTTGCTGCTCAGTTTTTTTTTTTTTAAATTCCAAATTCTGCCTATGATTTACCAAATGACTTTTTGCATTTTTCAGACATGAATTTGACAAAAATGTACAAAATTGATGCAACTGACAAAGTCGCAGTTATTGGAAACCAAACCACATCATTGAGCCAATCACAGAGGTGATTCCAATATTTATTGCTCTCTGCATCTGTTTTGTATTTTTCAAACACCACTGGTCATAAAGTTTCCTTATGTTTGATGTCGTAAAAGGTCTTGTAGTTAAATGTAGAGTGAAAGGCTGTAGGTAAACCAATAAATCTCACAGAAACAGACAGACAGGAAGTGAAATAATCAGCACCAACTTTCTGAGTCGGCTGACTGACGGCTGTGGTAACCAAAGACTAACTGGTTTAAGTGTTGACAAAGGAGGAGAGGAGATAGAAAAGAGATTCCCAGTGGCTGCGTGAGCGACCGCTCCACTTGCTTTTTTCTTTCACCAGTGAGATTCCCCAACCTGTAAAGTCCATCAGGACGAGGAGAGAAGGAATCCCAGTCCCACACACCACTTGAGGCTGTGAAAAACAATCCACCTGAACAAAGGAAAGACAGCTGCTGGAGAGCGGACAGGTGGGGGAGCTCAGGTCATCCTGGAGGAAGGACTTCCTGTGCTTTTTATGGACTGAAGGTGGCTCAAACTGTCAGGCTCGTTACTAAATCTGCCGGAAGTGTTCTACCGATTTGGGAATGATAAAAAAAAGAAACCATGGGATTCATCCTGGAATGATCTTTTCTTTGCTGTGCACCAGCTAAAGCTAATGGTGATTATTGCCAAGTGGAGAGATTTTCTACAAAGAAATGTTGGTAAAAAAAAAAATATATAAAAATGAACGTTGGTTTCATTGAAATTCAGTTGGAATATCGGTGGAATATCAGTGTTTTCTCTGCAGGAATTGGTGCCAATATTAAACCAAGACTTAGTTTTGTTGGTTTAGTTTGGAGTTTTGTTCACTATAGTTAAAGACAGGAATTTTGAAAGAGAACTGGTTTACATATTTTTAAAAAGATTTTTTGACTTTGTTTGACATCTTGGTGAGGGGTGGGGGGTGGATGGGGGTGAGGGTTGCAGTGGACTCCCCAGCCTTTGAACAGAAGCTTTCCTGGACATCACCCAATTTCCACATCCCAGATTGTGTTGCATCATCAAGGGCATCTGATGTAAAACGGGTCAAATACCTAAGCGGACCACTTTTGTGGCGACCCCCTGTGGCCACCACCTGAAAAAGGAACAAGCTAAAAGTGATTTCTGGTCTGCTGCCTTTCCTTCAGGCCCCGGTGCTGCAGTGGCCAATGAGTCATCTGAGGGTGATGTCTCTGGGTCGTTGCCCACAGCTCATGACCATAAAAGACTCTGTGGACATTACTCCACGTCTCAGATGTTGATGTCTTTTTTAATGTGCACCTGTTTTAAATTCACTCTGGACTAATGCCTTGCTCATGCAGCCCTGTGTTAGTGGACTCCCAGCTAATTGTGGGATTAGCTGAGTCACAAAGAACAGACACGATGATGAGAACCAGGCCTCGCCCAATCAGAGTCCTCGAGGTAAACACGGGCCATGGTGGCGTGTTGTTATGATGTGTGTCAGCTGTGGAGCACGGCTGCAGCGGCAGCGTCTGCAGGAACACCAGCGCTACGTTCACTATCACATCCTGGAGGGAAAATGTTACATCGGGACTTTAACTGTTGGCTGAATCTTTTCCACCGCAGCTTCAAACAGCGAGAGATTTTCCACTGAAAGTGAAAACAGCTTGAGTGCGTGTGGGTGTCAGGGGTGAGAGTGGGAGACACACTGTGAGACACAACAAAGAGACCTGAGAATCTTCAGTAGGCTCAGAGAAGAATCTATTTTCTCTCACCGTCATTATCATCACCATCATCATCACCATCACCATCATCATCATCATCATGATGATTGACAGTCAACAGTAAGTGATGAAGGCAGACACAGACGAGAAACTTTTTTATATAAACGAGCTTATGTTGGATTGTCTCAGCTGTCAATTACAATTAATCAATCAATCAATCAATTAATCAATCAATCAACCAATCAATCAGTCAACCACAGTGTCAAAATACTGAAGAAAGCAGATTGGAGATTGGATTGGAAAAAAAGACCAGAACGCTGCAAAAGTTTGACAAGTTGGCTTTAACTGCTTGGCCAAGTCATGTGGTTTGTGTTCATCAGGTGCTGTTGTTAAGTATATGTCTGATCTAACCAACATCTACAATATCTCAGCATTCTTTAACCTTCTCACATCATTGTCCTTTCTTGAAGAAATCCAACCAAACTTCTGAGGATGGAAACGACCTGAGAGACTGAGATGCTCACAGACGCAGAGAGATGGTTTTCACAGCATAGGTTCTGGTGTTTGATACTGGTGCCAACATCCAGGACACATTTAAATACCAGGTGCGAACAGTTGTTCTTAACGTTCTCCACCTCTGACCACAGATCCCTGGTAATTGGATCTCAGGACGCCCTTTTAATACTGGTCTATGCTGGACCAGAGCCTTGTAAAAACCATATGAAACGAGTCCAACATGGACTGTGGTCTGGTTCTCAGATACAGGACAACAAAGGTGGCGACCTGCGTCTGACTTTAGTTGTTGGTGTATGAACTCATCTGCCTCCTGACCCCACAGAACCCTGACCTCTCCCCACATGGTCTGCAGACTTCCCAGTCAACACACACATTGGTTTTGTTGGGAAATCTGAAAAATAATGAGAGAGAGTGTGTGTGTGTGTGTGTGTTTCATTAGATGATGCTTCAGGTTTTCAGCCTTCATCTTTCGATGAGTCAGCAGCTGATGACATTAGCTATGTTCAAATGATGACACGTTTGTTTACTCAGCACTGAATCGTGGACTAACCATGAGGTTGATGACAGCGTAATAATTTTCACTTTGTCAACAATCTTTTCTTGATATGAAATAAAACAAGATACTTTTGTTAATGTTAATGATTGAATATTAATTGAATTAAGAATATCATATATAACTGTATATTAGAAAGGAAGGAAGGAAAGTGAACTCCTTGTCATTGTGACATACTGTACATCACTGCACACAACCAAATGTGACCTCAGCTGTGGGCAGCTTTTTGAGCGCCCAGAGAGCAGTGTGGGAGGACGGTGGTAACTTAGCAGCTGGTGGATCCGAACCTGCAACCTTCTGGACCCAAGTCCGCTTCCTTAAGCACCAGTGCCCCTATATGTTATATATGTTATATGTCTCTACTGCTTCTTCCCTCTCATGGTTACAAGTGACGCTGCAGCCAATCCTAGCTATCTAATATGGACAGTTTGTCAGTCCATCGTATAGAGAAGTTGTCATCATTTAGTTTAAGGTCAAACTCACCTGCATCTATTATTTCACACTTTTTTACTTTGTGACTTATGGTTAGGAACCAAATTTAGTTTTATTTTAGTGACATAAGCTCGCCACACGAGGCAGCAACAGGTGTTGATGTACTGGCATGTACTGTCAGATTAAAAATAATATTTTCTCTATGTCTTAACTCTAACTTTCTCTGTGACGACTGTACTGTACTGTACCACACTGTACTGTACTGTACCGTACTGTATATGTGACCATATGGACCTTCATAATCTCCCAGCCTTTTTTCCCATCACGATTATGACCAAACATAATGGATGCCAATCAAAAGTTATGCTGGTTATAAAACAGTCTGTCATTGTCCCTGTGTCGTAAAAGTGCTTCATGAGAAAACCAAGCCTCTGTGTCCTGAATCTGATACCCAAAACATCTCCTGGGATTTACTTTACATTATGTTTTCAAGCTCTCTGACATTCAAAGACCATGAGCTGAACTTTTTCTCTTCTACTTTCGGTGCTTAAAACAGTTTTGCTCCACTTTAGTTCCAAACATCTTAAGCCATACATGGCTTGTTTTCTAAGTTTCTATTTTCTGTTCAGCGAGAAACTTCCTTTGGATCAGTGGGCATACAGTATGGCCCACCATAGACCCTCTTTAGTTCTGGACTAAATAAAACCACCTCAGTGTTGTACATAAACTCCAATCATTGGCTGTCCTTTAAGCTTTCTTTGGAAAATGATTTTTTTTTATGCAGCATCGAGATTAAAGTAGTAAAACGTTCTCATCGTCTCGTCTCACAGTGTTTACTGTAGACAGAGTACAGAAAAATACAGAGCATCAAAAAAGTGTTGTTGTTGTTAATATAATAATAATAATAATAATATGATAATATGATAATAATTAGAATGTTTTGATAAACATGACTTCAGAACAGGGTAAGGGTTCGTGGGAAGTGCGTCAACGGCTGATGTGTGTTATAAAGTCTTAATTCATAATAACTCACTTCAGTCGCACAAAAACATGAAAACTGACTGACGGAGGCAGCGGTCAGTCAACCACTGCTGTGCGGTTGTTTGTTTCCAAACGAGGCCCAGAATCCTGACGTTATCAACAACGGGCAGATAATGATGTAGTTTCATTCATCTTCTTTCTTTTAGCAGCACATTTCAAACTTTACCATCATTACCTATTCTATTTAACTAACTGATGGTGGTGAGTTAGCAACTAAAATGACCAATTTCCGAAATACTGAGTTTCCTGTCAGGAAAGGATTTTTAACAGCAGGTTCTTTCTGAAAATTCTTAAGATATTTTTTAACTGCAAAACCAACGTTTGTATGACAGTTAATAATAATGAACTCTATAGCTGAAATGAAAAGAACCTTTTTTAAACGGTTCACCATTCGTCGACTAAAAAACATTATTAGCATTACTATTTATTATTTCTAAATTAAAGACTGGGTGTAGTTTTTGTTCAAAGGGCAGGAGGCCGTCTCTGGGTTTTGAACCTTCATCGTCCTCCTCTACACAGACCAGCTACAGAAAAAAAACATGTCTCCTTCAAAAGTGACAAGTGAGGTTTTCTCAAAGAGAAAATATCCCTTTGAAAACATTAGCGAGACATAATTAGAGTGTTGGGGGAAGATGGGCGGGATCTGAAGCAGTGGGTCACTGCTGTGGTAGAGGAACGTTTAACAGAACGTGGAGAATATTCTGCTTCATATCACCATTTACTATAGAAAAGTAGAAGGTTAATAATAAATTACTTCATGTCACCAACCTGGGAAAACGCAGTTTGTTACTTTTCAATAGTCAAAAACTGCAGAGTCACTGCTGAGAAACTGCTGAGTCACTGTGGGATCACTGGGAAGATACTGCTGAGTGGGATGATGTCAGTTTGTGAACAGTTACCTTTTACTTGTCATAAACTATATTTGTTTGATGTCATCTTGGTTTTTGATTATCATTCTTTTAGACCTGGTAGAAGATTTTAGGAAATTTTACATTTCTTAAAATGGGAGGACCCAGCTCTGACGTTGTTTCCTTTTTTATTTTATTTCACGGTGGCACAGAATAGTCATCTGCAGAGGTTTATCCACAGAGTCCTTTAACATCTGTGACCAACACAGAATGCAACATTTCCAAAATTCATGTGTCTGGAGGAGTCATTTCAATGTACAAGGAACAAACTACACGCACACACACACACACAAATATAGTTATATATTCGACGTGATCCAAAATGACATTTAAACAGGAGAACAGTTAAATCCATCAGGATGTTTATTTTAATCCAGAATCAGATCAATCTGACTGAAGGACACTCTTATTTAGAGCAAAGTTTGAAACTTTGCAGAAGATTTATTGAAGATGATGTTTTCTTACTCTCAGTAATACGATTGGGATAAGTTATTTCAGTCCTGCATAAAACCAAATACACATTTTTACAAGGCTAAAAAAAAAAAATCACATAAACGTCCCAAGGGAGAGAGAACTCAGAGTTGACCTTTTGAAAATACTTCCTGTTGAACGCAGTAACAAAGTGTACGAGAAAACACACTTCTACACAAAATGAATAACAGGAACAAAAAGCCTGTAAAGAGAAGAAATAATAGAATTTAAAGGTTTATAGGATTGATCTCACTGAGCAAACGTTTGCCTTTGATCCTGTGACTCATACTTTGATGTTAAAAACTAGTAATAGGTAAAAAACTGAAGGGTCATTTACAGCAGCAGCGCCGGCTGCATCTGTGTGTTTGATAGTGTTTGTCTTTTCTAATGCAGCACCAGCTGGGATAAGATCAACACACACACACACACACACACCCCCACACACACACACACACCTTCAACGTTCTTTAGCCTTCTTTGTTCCTGTGTTCCAATCAAAGACCAGACTTCTACAGATCACTTCTCATCGTCGGCTCTTGACAAAAACCAGTTTCAGCTTCACCTCACACTGACTCCAGATCTGCTGGACCCGACGGCCTCTAACGAGCTCAGTTCCATGAGATAATGTTGGGCCCGAGTCCCGCCATCACGTCAATCAGCAGACACCTGCGGAGAACCAGTCACTCCGTGGCGGCTCCTTTCTAACGACAAGCTGGGACCATGAGGGCACTTCTCTCCAATAACATGAAGCTTCAAAAAGATTTTATACGAGGCGCGGCGCTGACACGCCCTGCCCTCCTGACACATGTGGAGTCAATGTACAAGTGTCTTCAGATTTTATGGCTAATGGTCGTTTCTGCGCTTCTGGCTAACTTCCATTTTGAACAGATTGAGCACAAGAGTGTCATGAGTGTCATTTAATGTAGTGTAATTTTTTTATTTTTTTTAACTTACTGGTTAAAGTCAGTTCACACTAGAGGTCACCAAACGATACGCACTGTCAATGCAAAATAAGACAGGTGAAATATGGGTGGTGCACTTCACAGGAGGCGCTACCATGTCTCCAGTTTTTATGTTTCACTGTTGGCACCAGTGACTAAAAGATATTGAACTCTCTGCCAAATATTACAAATCAAAATCATCCTTGGACTTTGAGAACAACAGGATGTCCTGACTAGAGACTGTACAGGTGGAACATGAAATTGGCCTTGAACCTCAAATATATTTGAACTGCATGTGTGATGGGCATTGACCTTAGACAGAAGTCTGAGCTACTGAGTTAAATCTCACTTGACTCTTGCCTTCTTGTTGTGACTCCATTGTCTGGGCAGGGGTTTTAGGAACAGGAACCATTGAACAAAGAGCTTCAATGTTTTTTGGCTGAGAGATCTGAAAAACGCAAAAGTTTCCTGTTATAATATGAGAGGCTGAAAGTGAATGATTTAGTGATGACAGGATTGGAGTCGGTCTGTTGGACTGGATTGGACAGAAATGAAATGGATGGATGTGATACAACACAGGGCTTAAAACAACACTTCAGAGTGTGGACAGAAATCAAAGTGAATCTAAGGAAAAACAGCTCCAGATATTTGTAGCTAACACTAACTTTAACTGATGTCTAATGTCACCTCCTGAACAGAAGTACAGTTAAGCTAAGCTCATTCATCAGATCCATCATGTACACTTTCTGACACGCCAACCTCCTCTGATCCACTTCACTGGAGACTTTCTCCTGTGATGATCTGCAGTGACCAACCAAGTTCAATTGTTTGCTTCTCAGCTAATGACCTCAGAAGCATTCAAGGACTAACATCCTCTGACCTGAGTTAACTCGCTCTAAGCTACTAGATTAGTAAACTTTTATTAACTGACACTCATTTACATAAGTTGTTCAAATCCATGACATAATTAATCATTTGTACTAATTTAACTTTATTTAATGATCTTACAAACACAGTCTCGTGCTAGCAAAACAATGCCAACATATTTTTTCACTTTCTCTTCAATGTGCACTTTACATCGGGCTAAACTGGGTTGCGGCCCCACACATGGAAATTATCAAAATGAATAGCATAACAAATAAAAAAAAAGAGAGTTGGCTGGAGAAGTGAGTTTCTGGCTCAGTTTTTTTCTTCACTCTTCAGCTGGAAAGAAAAAGTGGCTGTTGAATATTTCACCATTAGGACGGAGAAGTTGGACACCAGGGCCTTTTATCCGACACTGGAAAACAAAGCTGTCCAACCATCTCGGGAGAACATTAGACGGCTTATGAAGCCAGTTCAACAGATTAGTGCTTAATGATAAATGAGGCAGAGTCCAGCAAATTCATCATATTTGACAGTTTAACATTTATTTCAGGCTCCTAAACTCTGTTGTCATTCTAGCTGCAGTTTTAGATATGTGTTACTCATCTTTGGTAAGGGAATACCACACGTTGTCTTATGTATGTTATTGAAGGTGTAAACACATTGTAAAGTTATCTGTCAGCCATTCAGTTTGTTTGTTGTATTTAAAATCCAAAACAGATTCCTCCCAACAAAAAAGAAGTGTAGACAATACAACTAACCAACAAAACAGTATCTGATATCTACTAACTTATCTTCCAGCCAATCGACTTACGTACAGCATCTAGCTACTAGCCATGTTAAGGGTTTGTTTGGGTTTTTTTTGCCTTTGTCTCTGCATAAGTGACAGTTTATATTCCTGCGGAATAATCAACCAGACTATCAACCAAATGATTTACCTGCTTACAAACCAACCAAATGACATCTTTACCACCTAATTGCCACCTACATAGAGTAGACACTAACTTAGATGCTATTCTTAAGCACTGGAAACCAAATAATATCAACCCAAAAGCAGACCTGCAGTACCTACTTTGGACCTCTGGGTTTACCTGCCTTCATTACTCAACTCCTTTCCTACTTCCTTTCTTTCTCTTCTTTTGGCAAAAACAACCAACCTGCTAAAGTCTCTCTGACACGTGTGATAAAGTAGCTCACAGTGAGATTAAGAGGACTTTTGTGTTATTGAACAGAGTCAAAAAAAATGCTGAAATATCTCCTGGTGGAAAAACGTACAAACCAAAATGTGCTTGGAGTAAAAGTTTCCAGGGATTAGAACCAGACACAAAGTTCTGTCCAACAGCCGGTGGCAAAAAGGTTTAGCACACATTTGATCCTCGTCAAAGATCCCAGCTTCAGCGTATTTGTTAAAGACCTAGAAGGGTCCCGCTCTGCCCACTGTGGGAGCACTTGTTTATGAGTGTGTCAGGATGACGGACAGTCCAGTCGACAGCATCGTGTAACAGCGTTGGATTTCAAAGGCTCTCCGTCGGCATCACAGGCTCTTGATGCTTGTCTCTTTGAAGGCCATATCGGGAGAGTGGGATATCAAACCAATACCTGGTAAATATAGACGCAGAGCAGCAGGTATGTCAGGGATTGGACACTTCCTCACCATCACACACTCAGAGTTTCATTTGGAGAGTTCTAGAATCTGAACGAGTGACCCTTGACACGTGGCCTGCAGGCCAGTTTATACAGCCCGCATGAGTTTTCATTTTATCAGCGTCATATCAGCGCTCTACGATGAGTAACTTTATTACCTATGATAGTTACTACTAGTTACTAACAACTCACATGCCTGCCTGTGAGGTGGTTTAAAAGCCTAGGAAGCATATGGCAAAGCAAGTTATACAAATTTCAACCCCTAACCTATCTAGCACCCAACTGATCTACACCCAGATTTCTGTCTACCATCTCCTACTGTCCTACCTACTGGCTACCGTTATCCCAAATATTTACCTTTCTTCTGCGCACCAATTTACCATTTCTCCACCAAACGAAACATATCAATAAATCAATCCATTCTAAATCAACCTAATCAAACTTAAACCATGAAACCTCCCATCCTGTATGAAGTGTAACACTGTAGCTGTAAAAGTCTATAAAACGCTACTTGTATCTAAAAGACCTGTGTAGAAGTTTTTTTTCTGACTTTAAATTTAGAGACTGGTCCTTTATTTCCGTCAAGGGCTGTTAACACTTTGAACCACTGGCACCGTTCGCATCACTTCATCCAGTGTTTGTAACCTCAACTCCGGTGAGGACAAAGAGAGAAGAACAGAGTAGATCCAGATCCACGTGTGCATCACTTCTCATCTCTGGAAGTCTTTTCATCTAAAAACCCAAATACTGTTTCCCTTTTTTTGGCTCAGAGTTTTCCAGAGCCCTTCATCTGTTCCTTTATTCCCCCGGCCTTCTTTATCAAGTTTCAGTCTGTCTTCATTCAGCAGCAAAACCAACTGTAGAACCAGGAGTGTCCCGAGCCCAGGAGGAGGTCCAATCATGGCACGTCATTGGGAGGACGTTCAGCATTGATGGACGTTTTCTTTGCTCTCAGGAAATTAGTTTGGAATGTAGAACAGATCATTTTCTCTCCATCATTCCTTCTATTTATGGAACTTTTTGGCTCATTGGCTGATATCTTGGCCTATTGTTAGCCATCTCCCTTACATTGTTGGCTAACTTTTAGCAATTTATTAGATCACTAATAAGTATGCTAACCTCTTGAATACATTTCATCTGTTTTTCTTCTTTCTCAATTTTGGGCTGTTGTTTTGTTGTTTATATTATGTGTAAAAAAATGTTTGGTTTATTATGTCTTTTATCTATATTGTTTTTCTTTTCTCTTAGCAAGTTTTATATTTTTTGGGTCACTTTTACATATAGAGCTCTTGAAAAATAATTCAAGCTAAATCAAGCCTAAGGGTGTCACAAGACGTGTGTCACAAGTGAGTGACGAAATTAGAACGACAGAGTAAAATGAGCATTTAGAATCAAAATGTGGGTCCCACCCCTAGACGGGACAGGTGCTGCTGTTCACTGCTACTTAAGCTGTCGTTAGCTTGTGCTCCCGATGCTAAACTGCAGCTAAGACACTGTTGGCTGGTGACTGGAGGTTTGATCAAGCTAATGAGTTGGTGCTGTAACAACGATGATGCTAAAGCTGCTGTTGCTACTACCCTCTGTCGAAACCTCTGATGCTGTTGCTACTGTCATTCATTGCTGCTGCTACTGGTGTGGCTAGAGTTGTTTTGGCTACTGTACACTGCTGAAGCAACTGTTGACGCTGCCTTTGTTGTTGGGTCTTTGGCTGCTACTTTTAACCGATGCTTCTGCTTCTGCTATAGATGCTGCTACTGCTAATGTTACTGCTGCCACTGTACGCTTCTGATGCTGTTTCAGCTTATGTGCTGCTGCTGCTGTTACTGCTGTTACTGCTGTTACTGCTGTTACTGCTGTTACTGCTGTTACTGCTGCTGCTGCTGTTACTGCTGCTCCTGTTGCTGTTGCTGCTGCTGCTGTTACTGTTGCTGCTGCTGCTGTTACTGCTGTTACTGCTGCTGCTGTTGCTGCTGCTGCTGTTACTGCTGTTACTGCTGCTGCTGTTGCTGCTGCTGCTGCTGCTGTTACTGTTGCTGCTGCTGTTACTGCTGCTGCTGTTTCTGCTGCTGTTGCTGCTGCTGCTGTTACTGCTGCTCCTGTTACTGTTGCTGCTGCTGCTGTTACTGCTGTTACTGCTGCTGTTACTGCTGTTGCTGCTGTTACTGCTGCTGCTGTTACTGCTGCTGTTACTGCTGTTACTGCTGCTGCTGTTACTGCTGCTGTTACTGCTGTTACTGCTGCTGTTACTGCTGTTACTGCTGCTGTTACTGTTGCTGCTGCTGCTGTTACTGCTGTTACTGCTGCTGTTACTGCTGTTACTGCTGCTGTTACTGTTGCTGCTGCTGCTGTTGCTGCTGTTACTGCTGTTGCTGCTGCTGCTGTTACTGCTGCTGTTACTGCTGTTACTGCTGTTACTGCTGCTGCTGCTGTTACTGCTGCTGCTGCTGCTGTTGCTGCTGCTGCTGCTGCTGTTACTGTTGCTGCTGCTGCTGTTGCTGCTGCTGCTGTTACTGCTGCTGCTGCTCATATTGAGAACACGCTGCCTTGGCCCCTTGACAAACATCTGTATTTGTTAGTAGTTAGTGTGTGTGTGTGTGTGTGTGTGTGTGTGTGTGTGTGTGTCTCTGTAGTAAATTTTTTTCTTTTTTTTTCTTCCACAGTCACAGGTTTACTTTGGTCCAAACCCACGACGCTGCACGTTAGGATTTATGAGCCTGACTCATTTTCCAGACCAGTTTCACTCTGCGTGTGTGTTACTGCTCATGTACAACAGGTTATTATGTTACAAAAATAAAGTAGTACTTTTACAACAGAAGCTTCCAGGTATAAAACTGTGATAGAATGTTTTGCTGGAGTACATAAGCCCCTTATTTTTACTAATAAAGCTGCTGACCCTAACCCTTTATGTTGTTCTTTATATCATCTGAACAAACTGGGACTTTTATTTATTTGAAATTGTTGTAGTGCCCAGTGTTTGTCTGGAAGGTTTCATTTAGCTTTTTGGCCTTTTTGGTTTTTAAAATACAACTACTGTTGACAGACCTTCGTTTTATGAGTATATTTTCCCTTCATCAAGGGTTGGAACAGCAGAAATCTGTGGGATGTAAAAACATGATATATTTGTTCTGCTGACTGTAAACACAGCCCAGCAATAAAAAAAGAAACTTTATGGGGTAAATATCATGACAAGTACAATGTAGCAAAAACTTCCAACTAATTTGACTCGAAAATGTAAAAAAATTAATCGTTCGTTAAAATAGCTGTTAATGTATGCAAAGCTGTATCAACCTAACCTGATGTACAGGCAAAAAGCCAAATGTTCCAATAAAAAGATTTCTGTTAGCTTAAATTATTGAAAAGGTTTTTCAAGCAAAATAAATAAAATGTGTTTATTTTGGGGAAAAAATAACAACCAAAAAATATGGAAAATGAAAAAAAAATAGTTTTATTAAATGTATTATTTTATTAAATGTATTGTTTTATTAAATGTATTGTTTTATTAAATAGCCACTTTTACCTTTTTAACACTTTCCATATAACATGATACTGAATACTCAGTCACTGCAGTAGTTTAACTGCAGTACAGTGAACATAAAACTAAAGTGTATGTGTAGTATTAATACTGTACACTTGATACGACCTCAGCCGACAGACGTTTAACGATCAGTACAGTTAATAAATTTAAGTTAATTTATAAAAGGTTTTTATTGGGGATGAATTAGTCATTATTAAAGTATATTTTCACTGCATTAAATCTAGATCTTTTTTCCTCCTGGGTGGATGGATGGAAGGAGTCGTCTGACGATGAAGTATTTACCACATTTCTACCCAAAGCAGATGTTTGGGCAGAAAAAGACATTTATGGATTAAAGAGGTGGTAAATCATGTGTCCTGGGTAAAAATGTGTTCTATTTTAGAAAAATCACAGCTGCACTGAAATCACTGGCCTGAGTCACTGTCAGGTCTGTTTTAATCAGCAGCAGTAATTTACATTTAACGAAGAACAACTGCAGCTCCACTTCATTAAAGAGGACGTGAGTTTTTTCAGGTGAATTTTTACTTCTTATGTTTTTAAAAAATGTATTTGTACAAGTTCACATGCAGTCCAGCTGAAATGTGTCACCTTTTTTCAAATCTTTTGGAATTTTATTTTACAAAGAAAGATCTTAAGTTGCACGGAAATAACTGAAACTGAGCACAAGAATTTTCAACCAACCATCATCTATTTCTCAGGGTTAAAAAAAATCCCTGCCAACAAAAAGTTAAGCTGTTATTTAAACAACTGGGTCAGAAATTGACGGAAACTTAGAGCAACAACAATCGCCTCCAAATGTCAGGATCAGCCATCGAAAATAAATATGACATTTCTTACAGATGGTTCATTTCAGAGGAGTACAGACTGGACATCGCTGTAATATTATTAATTATTATTATTATTATTAATGACTAATGTGGTCAGATGAAGTGAACCAACAAAATCAGTTCCAAATCCAGGTCCAAAAATGTAATCAGGAAGTAGACAAAAGACTCAATGTTAGCTTCAAAATGGTGCTAACTGAGCTAAAACTCATTTGAATTAGCTAAACACAACTAAAGTTATCCTAGAAATAGCTAAACGTTAGCTAGAAATTTGCCAAAAAAACATCTACAAGCTCAGAAATCGTCTACTGTTAAGTCAAACATGCAGAAATTTGGTAAAAGTAGAAGTATAGTATAGTAGTATTTTGTGAAAAGAAGAAGAAAAGAAACAATGAATAACATTTTCTAAAAATAATGAAAACTAAACTAAAATTTGCCAAAGGAAACTAGAAGTTAATGTAAAAAGAATTACCCTGGGTTGTCAAAGAAATATCTGGACACAACAATAAATACAGAGCTTGGAAAATAGAAGATAAACTCACATGAGTGGGCGGCATCTCTGAACCTGCTCCAACAGAGAATTTACACCTGACAGGAAGTGGTTGGTGTGAACACACACTGTTGTTCTTGTTATGGAAACGTGTGTCCTCACCTTCACCGCCGCTGTCACCACAGGAGCTCCTGCGTGTGGAAAGTCCACGGCATCGTCCGCCGAGCTGCTGAGCTCCCAGGTCATGTGACTGAGGAGGATTAGCAGAGCACTTGAACAGTTAGTTTGTCATAAACATCGCAGAAAGAAAAATAAAAGCCTGAATGAAGGTCACAGAGCTGCACACTAACGATGTCGCAGCGTGAAAACGACAGAACGACACGTCAGATGAATAATATTAGTAGTTCAACTCAAATTGTTAGAACAGAATTTTAGTCTTTATTTTATTATTTTATTTTAATTGTATTTTTAATTTTATCTATTGTAACATGGGGTACAACGAAACTGAGTAATAATATTACTAATTCACTCGTTTGAATTAATTTACAGTAATTTTTCCAAATCATTTATATCATTAAAAACAAGATGGCTGTTGACTGTCTGTAAAGACGCCTCAGGGTTACGGTGAAGGGAAATGACCATGAAGTATTTGAACCAAGGGGAAGACTAGACAGGACTAGACTACACTGGACTGGACTAGACTGTACTAAAGTGGACATGTGTGAAATAACCAGTGTGGACTGTTCAGGTCTTTGTCCTCATTCTCACTGCCGACTATTTACAGACACACTGAGGTTTGATTCCAGTGGACTCACCACCCGCAGGAAGGTTTGGTACGGTGCAATGTGATTTGGGTGGCGACTGCTGCCCCCGCGACCCGGTAACGGATAAGCGGATGAAAATGGATGGATGGATGGATGGACTGAGGTTTGACTCAGATCAGCTGTCGTCACCGTCACACACTCACAGACACAATCACACAACTTTAATTTTTCTTCTTGACCTGTTGTTTTATCTATGAATAAAACAAGGAAAGGGTGTTTTTTTTTTGTTTTCTCTCTGATTTTAGAGGTAAAATCCATAAGAATTTTAGCTCACAGGGACAGCCCACTGCTGCCTCTTCTGGTCATTTGTTGTCATTGGAGTGAATCTAAACAGTTTTGTATTCTTGACTTAATCAAATACAAGTCCTGTAGTCGGACTGGAGAGCCATGATGTCAGATTTTATCATTGTTTCTCTGGACTTTGTTGAAGGAGATTAAAAGGATTTGAAAATTGAATTTTCAGTTTTGTATAAAACATATTGTAGTGATATCAATAGAATAACCTCCAGATTTTTAACACAAGAATGTGTGGATTAAACTGAAGTGAATTTAATTTTCTTCTGAGCGGCTCTGACCGCGGCTGTCTCTCTGCCCTAGAGTCCAGTTACATTCATGAGATGGTGGACATGTCGTGGCCTTCATTCATCTGAGCGTCGTTGCATTCCATCCTCTTGTAGCAGGAACACAAATAACATCGGCTGTCAGGCGCACAGCAGAGGGCGCAGCAGAGAGGTCGTCTCTGACCAAAGACGGGGAATCGTGGATTTCTGTTTTGTGTTCTTGTTCTGGATTTTTATTAATCTGGTAGAACATGATGATTTTGATCCCTGACCTGGACATGGTGACCAAATTAATTTAAGTCAATAATAATCAACATTATGATGTGGAAGGATTTTATACCTTTCTTATTGAAGCTGTTTTATTACTAAACTGTGGCTGATGTTTGGTCAATTCATACATTAATAAAAGCTGTAGACTTGGCATAAAGATAATAAAGAATAACATTCATATCCTGTGACCCACAGTCTGTCACCTAATCATCAAGGAGACTCGTTGTCATTGGTTCATGGAGCTTCTTTTTGATAACAGCTTAGGACTTTTGGTCTTCTTGCAGGAACAGGAAATAGTACCATGGTATGGGCATTCGATGTGTTGCCAGGTTTAAATGCCAACACTAAAAATACTGGTCTGGAATGTAGGACTTGGCTCCCGCTCTGTCGCCACACTCACATCCTTTTCTGACACGGGGGAGGGGGTCGCTCTGAAACCTGAAACCATGGATCCATCCTGGTCAAGCTCCATGTTTGATCTTCTCTTTTCTTCTTGAAGATGTTTCAGAGGAAACAGGAGGAGAGAGCTGGGACTGAGGGAGCTGAAGGTTCTGACCTCCTCCTCCTCCTCTTCCTTTTCCTCGAGCTGCTGTTGTCATGTGTCAGTGACAAAGACTTTTGTAGAATGGTCCACCTAGTTAGGTTGAATCGTCCCACAGCATTGTAATCTTCAGGTGGCAAAGCCCTCCAGTGGCAGAAATGGGGAACTGATTACCATGATTATTATTTTATGATTATCATTTTGTCCATTACGGCAGTCTGAGATAACTGATTCCAACAAAACCACATCATGAATTGGGAAGAGGCTAGAGTCATTCACACAGAAGAAAATCAATTTTAAAGATTGGCTATGGAGGAATAAAAAAAAATTGAAAAAAAGAAAAACAACACGATGTCGTGACCAAATCCAGTGTAGTTGGCTTCATATACACAGACAGACTTTTGTCTTCAACAGCATTTGTGGCTGAGCTGTATTAAAAGAAGGCCACAACAAAAACTTTCTGAATAACACAACTACCAAGTTTTCATTCTTTCTTTTTAATAAGCTGCAGATATGCTCACTTTGCTAAACTGTGTCCCGACTACCGTCAGTCTCACAGGTAACTGAGTTCAGTCTAAGAAAACTCTGTTCCCTCAGAGTTTATTCCAGTGTCTGAGTCGTCCACTAATCCAAGCAAACAAAGAGTCAAGTCACTTCTGGAAATGTGTGGGGAAAAGATCAACTGCCTGTTTTAAAAACTGTCATGTGTGAAAACAATGTGAAATTAATGTGGAAACTTTAAAATAAGAAGCACTTCAGTTCCTTTTCCCTCCTTTTGTTTTTATGTCTCTTAATATTTCCTGTGGATTTACAGAGTTTACCGCAAATAAAGTCAGACGCAGCCGATTTTAATTAGTGCAATAAAACTAGTGCTGTGTGAAAGGGCGGCAGCGGCAGCAGCAGCAGCAGCAGCATGTGAGACTCAGCCTGACGTTTCCCAGCAGAGGAGAATCTTGAAAAGTCATCTTCTGAAACTCACTCAGGTGGCAGAAAGGAGACACAGCTGCAGAATCCATCATGGTCTACAGACATGCTACAGGTTAGTGAAGCAGCTAGCATTAGCATGTGTGCCTGAGAGTCATTATCAAAGGACATTTTCTTCTGTCTGTGCCTCAATGTTTGACATGAAGGACAACCTTCTTCAGTATGTGGTCTACGGTTGTCTGTATAAAACATGATGACTATTCTACAACAAATCGTTGACGCGTTAAACTAATATCTTCATGAACTTCATGAGACGTGTGGGGATAAAGGATGGGATGGGATGGGATGGGAGGAAGCCCCCACCCACACCCCCACCACCACCACCACC
>NC_024318.1:1681566-1684307 GCF_000523025.1 Cynoglossus semilaevis
TTGGTAAGGGGGCGCCGGCGGCAGCAGCAGCAGCAGCAGCATGTGAGACTCAGCCTGACGTTTCCCAGCAGAGGAGAATCTTGAAAAGTCATCTTCTGAAACTCACTCAGGTGGCAGAAAGGAGACACAGCTGCAGAATCCATCATGGTCTACAGACATGCTACAGGTTAGTGAAGCAGCTAGCATTAGCATGTGTGCCTGAGAGTCATTATCAAAGGACATTTTCTTCTGTCTGTGCCTCAATGTTTGACATGAAGGACAACCTTCTTCAGTATGTGGTCTACGGTTGTCTGTATAAAACATGATGACTATTCTACAACAAATCGTTGACGCGTTAAACTAATATCTTCATGAACTTCATGAGACGTGTGGGGATAAAGGATGGGATGGGATGGGATGGGAGGAAGCCCCCACCCACACCCCCACCACCACCACCACCCCCCACAGACACCAAGGTCATTCTCCCATGTGGAGATAAACAAGGGCGGGTGGGAAACACGCAGGAAATTCTGGTAACGTTCATTAATCGAGAGTCCTTTGTGAGAAAAATCTAAAAGTTCACTTCATACAGTCGTTATTAGGACTTTTTAAACAAGTTTCTGCCGTTTTTATATAAAGCTGACGTTATTTTAAATAAAACTGACGTTACTACACAGACACTATATTGGCTATATAAAATATCTAATTAAACAATTTAAATATTTAGTCAGTGAAAACAATCACACAAACTGGAATTGCTATTCTGCCAAACGAGGCGGTCTTCTTTGCCTGTGCTAACCGATGCTAACGGTTCAAAGTAAAGAAATCGTTAACGTTGTAAAACCAGATAATCTCGCAACTTACCAGAGAGCGTCACCTCCTGGCTAACTTCGGCCCATTCCTCTCCCTTTTGTATTCCGTTCCGATAAAAAATGTATATCACCCTCTCTGGACCGGAAGTTCACACACGGCGATGGTGAGTTTTTTCCTCCATTGTTGGTGCGAAGGCATCTGAAAAGATCGCCTGATCTAAAATCGCGTTTGTGACGCCATTACAGTTGATTGTGTACGTGGAGTTGCCGCTCAATTCCCACCAATGTTTGGTGTGATGTAAAAGTAAAAGATTCATGACGAACTTTTTTTTCAGGAAAAAAAAACTCTAACTCTAACCATAAATTTAATTTTGGTAAGGACTGTGTAACTAAATGGAGACCGGAGAATCTTGTCCAATGTTTAATGTGTTGTCAGTGGCAGATGAGTCATTTTAATACCAAGCTGCGGCTGGACACTTGTTTTCTCCTGGTGCCATTTTTCCTGAGCTCGCCTCGTGATACCTCACATGAGTTATGGAGGCGGCATCCTGCCACCGCACAAGAACCAACCTTTCTCTGTCTGCAGCTGCACCGCGAGGCGGCGGAGGCTTTTATTAAACCTGCTTTATCACCGCACTTCTCTCATACAGTGGAAGCAGGCAGGGGGAGACAGACGGGAGCAGAGGAAGGAGAGGAATAAAAGTCAGGAGGAAGAGCTGAAGAAAAGTTGAAGGCCATAAATTCCCAACATCATAAAGCAGGTCCACATCCATACAGGCTCATCAGCATCAACGCCAGAGCCAATAAAAGAGCAGCATCTGCTCCAAACAGCAGCCCAGAATCCTTTCAGAGAAATAAAAGCCTGTCAGATCCTCGGTGATGGACCAAGCTTTTCATCTTCAAGGGTCTGAAAATCCTGTCTGTCGGCTCAAGGTGTCTCAGATCTGCAGGAGCCGCCATCTTTGATGAGGACTTCATCGATAACAGTGTGTTTAGTGTCTTTATCTTGTTCATCCATGACTTTCAGGGTTAACACCTACTGTGACATCACATCCTCTGAAAGCTTCACTCTCATTTGCTGTCATTTTTGAACTTCCCTTCTGTGAACCAAACAAAATGAAGCAAATATATTAGAAGTCAACTGATGAGATCACAGCTGAGTTCAAGAACTTAGTTTTATTATTAACTTATTAATAATCAAGTATTTTAGCGTTGAGTGTTTTTTTTTATGTTTTATTCATAATGGACATGTGGTTGTTGTTCATACACATTGACCATTGGTTTCAATGGTTGTCTGTGTATGTGGCTCTGTGATGGACCAGTGACCAGTGACCAGATGATACTCAGTTTCCTGATATGTCACCAGCGCCCTCTGCCCCCCTTCCTTCGTCATGAATGAATGATGAATCAAACTTGGACCAAATCAAAGATGAGAGCAGTTTGTGTCTGGCTCAGGTTTAGGATGAGTCACAGATCAGACAGAGTATCCAGGAAGCTACGACTTGTAGTGTATGACTAAGACCTGTCAGTCACACGCACACACACACTGACACACACACAGACACACACAGACACACTTCCTGCTCCTGCAGCGGAGCCAGGACGACCTGTTCTGGTCTTTTCAGCATCAGCCGTAGGTTTTTGTTCAGACGTCTGTTTTCTTCATCCTCTCTGGATTCACACAGTCCAGTATCCATGCCCCTTCAGCCCAGGGACCCGGGGGTCCGATCCCTCCCTGAAGCATCCTTCTGAAGTTCAGACGCTGGGGCTGGGGAAACCATCTGCCTGGACCAGGAGTAGGAGCAGGAGCAGGAGGAGGAAGAGGAGGAGGAGGAGGAGGAGGAGGCCCGCAGCATCTGTTTCAGCAGTAAGTCCAGCGTTCTGAAGGAATCTATGATCCACACAGACCACGTCCATCACATCCTGGAGCTTAAGACTCAGCATCCTGCA
>NC_024318.1:1684340-1685360 GCF_000523025.1 Cynoglossus semilaevis
GCTGTATATTAACCTTCACAAGAACATCCACAAGTGTCTGCTGTCATTTGACAGACATCTGGAGAGAAGATCTGCTGTTACACAAAGACACCACAACATGAACGGCTCCAACAACAGTCACCAGGTTCATACAAATGTTTTCTGCAAAACATGGGCCCATGTGACCCATGTGACCGTAGCTTTGTCAAGTACGATTACATTACAGGCAGGAGACGGACCTCGGGGCCAACCTCTGAAAATTTTCCTTCAATAACTCCTGTAAATAATAGTTAACTTTTATCAATCATATGATGAAAATATATAAGTTTTTGATTCCTGTGAGCAAGTCATCACAGTGTTCAACCAAAACAAGCCCATGTTTCACCTGGGACTTTTTTTTTATGTAAAATTTTGGATGTGGCTCAGAAAAGGATGCATCAAATGTTTTGTAATCCACCAAATTATTCCAGATTTATTTGAACCTCCCCTCCCCCCCACTCCCAACGTTGACATATTATACAATTAAAAATCTGTGCAATTCTCCCACTGTGGCACTGATGCATCAAATATTGAAACTGAAATAAATGAACCTGTCGTACCAGACCTGACCACTAGGGAAGTCCACCCCACCTGGGGAAACACTGCTGCTATAGCACGAAAGACTCTGTTACTGTGTGGCCCTGACCAACACTCCCAGTGTGTGTGTGTGTGTGTGCCAACTGTGTAACAACCACATGAACACACACAAACGCTGCTCTTTTTTATTCCTGTTTGTTACTGCAGGAGAAGGTTTAAAAAACGAGCTGTAAAAATTGAAAATCCTCCAATCGCTGTATAGATGTGACTGTAAAACTTGATGCACCTCATTATTTTCTCCCATTCCCTCACCCCTCCCTCCCCCCACTCTCTACAGCAGGTCCGTCTGTGTTGCAGCTCAGGACCAGAGATAATCACAGTGAAAACCTTCTAATGGTTTCTCCTCCAGACAACGACACAAACAGATGTTCATCCTTGAATTAGCCTCTCAGCTCAATCAGCGCC
>NC_024318.1:1685392-1686999 GCF_000523025.1 Cynoglossus semilaevis
GCCTGCAGTGGTGTAGTTCACCACAGAATGATGACTATGCACCAGAGAGGGCGGGGCCACGCTCTGTCTGATAACTCAGCTTCATCTCCCTGAGAAAACACTGCTGCTGTTAAAAAAAAGACAAATGTTTCTCCCATACGAAAGTCCATAGAGAAAATAACACATTTAATCAATTTCGCATGAAAAAAAACAGTAATCAACAGTTCAGTATGTTGTGAAAATCAGTGTTTTTTCTCTAAAGACTTTGATTATATTAACGTTCCATTAATTAAATCTGTGACAATCTTTTCAGTTCTGGTTTATTGCAGACGCTCAGTGTTTCTTGATTATACGTTGATCATCTGTCTCCACGTGGACCTGTTCTGGTCTGAGTCTGGTCTGGTCTGAAAGAACAACTCGATCGGTGGATGAAGTTTTCAGCAGTCGTTCACGTTCTCTTCATCCGATTTAAAGCAAACTCACTTTCTCCAGTTTGGACCAAGAAGAGTGGAACTGATCATCAAGTCTGCCAAACAGCCAAAGGCTCTGTTCTGCTCAAGAGCAGATAAACGCTGACCTCTAGTGGAATTCTGAGGGAACCGGTCCTAGCTCCCTAACTCAAACTTGTCCAGAGACAACTGCTGATAACTCCAGACCACAGTGAGCCTTCCGACTTTATCTAACCCTTAACCTAAGACAAAAGCCCTGTTGTTATGAACCGCTGAGTCAAGAACAACCTACAAACAAAGGCCTTCTGGGGGAAGGAGTTAGGAGAGGGCTGCCATCTTGGAAAGGCCAAGTCTTTATAGTTTAGTTTAGGTGAGGTGGATCTCCCTGAAGAGCAGGGAGAACCTGTGAAGGGAGGAGCACACAGGAGCCAGCAGAAACACAACAACGTCAAGACTGATGGAAATATATTTACATACATGTTTCACGCTAATCTGTTTCCTTTTTTTATAGTGTTTGCCAATATTAAAGGTGTAGAGAATTTCTGTGAATTATTTTACAAAGGCAGTATGGAACAGCTGGAGATCTGTGATAAAAGAGGTTTAGAGACAGTAGCAATAGGCAGAAGACAGGAGGTGGAGCTGGAGGTGGAGCTGGAGGGGGCAGAGTTAAAGATGCTAAGATTCTCTCTAGGAGTGACAAGAATGGACAGGATCAGGAATGAGGTCATTAGAGGGACAACACAGACAGGAAGGTTTGGAGAAAAAGACAGAGAAGCCAGATTGAGATGGTTTGGACATGTCCAGAGGAGGGACAGTGGATACATTGGTAGAAGAATGTTAGAGATGGAGCTACCAGGTAGGAGAAAGAGAGGAAGGTCAAAGAGGAGATATATAGATGCAGTGAGGGAGGACATGCAGATAGTTGGAGTCAGAGTAGAAGATGCAGAGAACAGGGAGAGATGGAAATCAATGATTCACTGGAGCAACTCCTGAAAAAAGGGACAAAGCCGAAAGAAAATGGATGGAGTTTAGGCAAATTATAGCAAATCTGGTTTAGAGAACACTGATGTGTTCACACTGACCCGATACCTGCTCCTGTTCACACTGACCCGATACCTGCTCCTGTTCACACTGACCCGATACCTGCTCCTGTTCACACACTGACCCGATACCTGCTCC
>NC_024318.1:1687034-1702034 GCF_000523025.1 Cynoglossus semilaevis
TGTTCACACTGACCCGATACCTGCTCCTGTTCACGTGCGACACACCTATTATTATGTGATTAGCACAACGAGAATTAACGACAAACCCAGGAATTTAGATTTATAAAGTCAGTACAATTAAATAAAATTGACTATATTTTAGTTTAGCACAACAAATAAGTAATTCTCCTGGAAAATTAACTATTATAATTAGTTATTCACAGTAATTCACATTTAATAAAAGTTGTCAATAGAAATGTTAACATTATGAATGTAATGTAAAAATCCCCAAAAAAGTTATGTTATTTTGGTGATTCATTTCATCTGTGACATGTTGACTTGACTTCATTTACACTTTTATTACATAATAAAAAGAACATTTCCATCATTTATATATATTTATATATATGTATATATTTACAGCCATTATTATATTCATGCCATTTCCTGTTCAAGAATCAGATGAGTTCTAAAACCAGAACCACATCACAGTTCTGTGGTTTCTTACTGTGATGCTGCAGTGACTGACTGACACACACGCACACACACACACACCTTTCCTACAGTTAATAAATAAGATGGAGGTGAAACAGCAGAGTTAGAGAGAAGAGTGTGTTTCTGTCCACACACACATTTGGCAAAAAACACATGGTGTGTTTGTGTGTGTGCGTGCATTTCACCAAAATAACTGCAACAGCTCAAAGTGTTAACTCTAACCAGGAGTGACTGCAGGGACATGGACTGGAGGCTCTGTTAGAGAGAGCGTTTAAAGGGACAGTTCTGCCTCTTCAACAGTTGTTGATAAATCAGCTCCAATAGTTTTAATTTCTTAACAACATATTTACTGCTTTATTTCACTGTTGACAGACTTTTCCATCCGGAAAGTGCAGTTTGTAAAGCAGTCACTGTCCCATTCAGAGGTCCATAAAGAAAACGGTTGATTTTAGCAGAGATAAAACACCTGACTGTAGTGTTTAAAGTTTCCTTCATCTCCGAAGTTCAGAAACATTACAAACAACATTTCTAACAAGTCACTACATAAAAATGGTCTGAATTTCATGATATTTTTAATTACCTCCTCATTTTGTTCTAAACAGAAAGTTAGAACAGATTAATTAAACAAGCCAAATAAAAAAAACTAAACTTTAAACTAAACTGACTCTTTCATTTAGGGCTAAACATTTCATTTTCTCCCTTTTCTTTGCAGACAGTCATGGTTTTTTTTTGTATCCCAGGAACTGGACTCCAGGACGTCCACAGCTCAGGGTGAGGGGGTGGGGGTGTGGGGGGGCGACAGTGTTACTTGACCTCGTCGGTGGGGCTGGTGGGTCTGGGTCCAGGCAGCAGAGGGACCGGGGATGTGGCTTCGATTAGGGCGGGGTTCAGGATGATTGGTAGGGACATGGGCGGGACTCCCACCTGCAGGGGTGAAGCGAGCGGCTGCAAGATGAGTGGGGGCTGGGCAGGGGACGGGGGTGAGGTCAGTGGCACTGTCATGGAGGGGACAGTGGGCGGGACAGGTGAGTGGCGCTCTGGTGATCCTGGACAAAAAGAAAGACAAGAGACGAGAGACGGTTCAGTTGAGGTCAGATACATCATAGAATGGACTGAAGTGGAGCCACCTCTCTCCCCCCTTTTTTTTTTTACCTGTCCTGTTGCTGGTTTGAGGCTCTTGTGGTGATGCTGGTCTACTGGGAGTCTTTGTCTCAGCAGCGAGGGATGCTGGGACAGGGAGGGGTGAGGGAGGGGATGGAGACGCCTGAGGAGAGGGTGGACGAGCAGATGGAGGTGGTGACTGTTGCTGCTGCAGGGTTTCAGCTGCAGGAACAGGAAGTGGTTCTGAAAATGAAGAAGATTCATGACAAAACATGTCGGTCAGAAACAAACGGTTACATCTGAACACCAATATTAATGTTCAAATAAAAATCATCACCACTGTTTGTATCATACCGTATTTTCTGGACTATAACTCGCACTTTTTCCCCATCCCCATATACACTGACAACCGCTAGAGGGCGCTCTAGGCTTGTGTACCAGTGTCTAATACTCCTTTTTCATCCTTTGGCCGGTGCGACTTATAGTCGGGAATCATTGTTGTTACCTGGAATAACGGTCTGTTTGAAGAGCTCCTCCCGCAGGTGAGGCAGGAAGCAGACGATTCGTTCCCAGGTGATTTCCCAGAGGTCCGAGTATCCCGTCTTGGAGTCGGCGCTGTGAAAGATCCCAGCTGTGTCCATGACCAGCAGCATGTTCTTCAGAGACTCAGGGATGGCTTCGAGCTGAAAATAAAAACCAAGCAGAACGTTAAACTCCAGCTAACTAAACTCCAGCTTCCTGCTCCAGACACCGTATCCTGACTCACCAGCAGATCACTGGAGCCTGCGTGCATGTACTTGTCCATGAAGTCCAGGATGGTCAACCAGAGAGCAGCAAATGTGGGCAGTGACAGCAGAGGAGACAGATGCTGGAGGAAGACCTGGACAGAAAGAAAGAGTTAGAGAATACGGGGTTAGGGTTAGGTTAGGGGTGTGTGGTGTTGTTTCAAACCTTGGACAGCAGGGTGCAGCCTCTCATTCTTGTCTCTTCCATTCCTCCGACATCTGCTGGACTGATGTTGTCAAGAAGCTTTGTAAGCAGAGGGAATAGAACCTGCAGCCACACAGACCACATCATGTTTAACATCATGTACTTTTTTTATTTCAACATGGATTTTTCAGCCTTTCATCTTCATGTATCTTCTCACCTTGTTGAAGCAGGACTCCCACTCTGCCGCATCCAAGGTCTGCAGATCGTGAACGAGCAGCGCCCTCTGGAGGTAGGTGAGGGCCTGCATGCGAACCTGTCTCCTGGCGTCACAGCAAAGCCACGCGATTCCTGGAGGTCAAACAACAGGAAACAATGAGTGGTGTTGTCACCGACAGCAGCACAGGTTCGACCTCCGTGACTCTGCTCTGGACTGACTTTATTCTAGTGAAAAATACGGCAGTGGCTTCAGTGACTGAAGCAGGCAGTTAGAGTCAGTTGCCAGTAGATGGAGTGCTGGAGTCACCTTTAACCAAGCCTTCTCAGGTGCCGTTCCTGTAAATGTTTACCTTGCAGCAGTGGACACCAACAGCTGCTCCATAGAGTCCGAGCGTCAGCCTCGATCTTCCTGCCTCCGGCCTGCAGGTGGCGCTGCTCCTCTGCCCAAGAGTTGTAAATGCTGGCAGCACGAGTGTGAAGTGTGTGCATCAGGTCTAAAAGCTGAAGCCCCAGAAAAGTCATCAACGTCAAGAGTCAACAACAACCACAACAACATCATGACGTCGCTGATGAAATCTGCTGACTGTGCGGTTCAGACCAGGTGTCTGTACAAGTGTGAGGAGGAACATCTACTACAGAGTTTCCCCTCAACAGGGACAAAGACACTGGACTCTGTCAACCTGGAGGACGCCACTGGAGTCAACGTTCTGTTGACACCCGTGGTCGCCTGATTCAGACGGTCAACATGATGTAACTGTCCTGACTTTGGTGATTGTTTAAAACACTCCAGATTATGAAATGGAATTCTTTCTTTTGTTGCCTTTTGTTGCAGAATCTGCAGCATTGACCTTCGACTGGTCTGGATTAACGTGTCATGTGTTCAAATTCACACTCACACATGTCAACAAACAGTGTTTCCTGTTGTTCTAACTCAGAAATGACACCAGAAATAAACAACAGGTCAGATACAACCAGGAAAAGGTGCAACTGTGTCACTGATCGGACTGTTTGGTGATAAAAGTCTGACGTTCCACCAGGAACCTGGAGGTACGGCCAACGTTCACCAGAACAGCTGGTTAAACGCAGTGTTTGGGAAACGTTCAAAGATCAGAAGGTCAAAGGTGAAGAGGGCTGTTGTACTTACGTCCTGACTAACCTGTAATGACACAGTGTGGTAACTGGCCGGGACGCCCTCGTCTTCCTCCTCGTCGCTGTGGGAACGTGACAGTCGCTGGTTTGAAGCCCGGCCTCCACCTCGTTTGTTTCCAGCCCCGCCCTCTTTGTCCCGGGCCCCAGCCTTTCTCCTCATGCGTGATTTTGAGTCATATTTGTGGCCCTTCTTTTTGTCGTGGTTACGGTAACCTACAAGAAAGAAAAGTTTAAATCTGAAGATAAAGAAGATGTTTTTAAGGACAGTGTGATGAGGTTTGATTTTTTTTTTTATATCCTGACTGGTCGATTTTTATATGTGGTCAAGAAATAATTCAAACGGTTCATGACTTTCACTGGGGTCAGGGTTGTTACTTCATGTCTAAAAGTCTCACCTCCGTTGAGGCTAGCCTCCACAAACACTCGTATCGCTCGCACGCACAGTTCAAAATTCTCTGGGGTGACGTGGGCGGCGTCCCGGACGATGAAGGACAGCGTTTCCACACACTTAATCAGAGACTTGGTGTCGTGGTGACCCAGGTCCTGACCCAGGGTCAGACTGTACTGGTTCACCAGAGGATAATTCAGCTGAGCCTTGGAGCCGACCGCAGCAGCTCTGGACAAGTCCAGGTCGTCCTTACCCACCTGGAAATAAAAAGGCACAACACACACATTCAGGGTGTGTGATTTTAGGAACACTGGGTTCTCTGTGTGTGTGTGTGTGTCACTCACCACCAACCATCCACTGTTGGCCACGTCCACATCAGTGGTGGAGCGGATCATTCTGCTCTTGCTGTGCTCGGTGTAAACCTCTGAGTCAGACGTGTAGCCGCGCTCTAAATGAGTTTCACTGTTATGATGAGACGACAGCTCGCTGTCTGACTGAGCTCCTGTAAAACAATCATTATCATTTTAATCAAAGTCTTTTTGAAATTGTATCATGGATGAGAGGAGTGTTTGAACCTGTGTCGTTGTCTGCCGTGGTGGAGGGAATCTGAAAAGAGGACGGAGGTTTGACTCCGGCTCCGATGCACTCCAGCAGAGAGAAGAGCGTGAACCAGTGGTCAGTGCAGTGGATGTTGGCTGCGTTGGTCTTCAGCAGCTCGTGGAGGCCGTAGGCCACTTCTCTGCTCACCCGGGACAAGACGGGAGGCTTCATCATCAGCAGGAGACGCAGGGAGTGCAGGACCTGAGGGAATAACAAGGAATAAAGAACTTTATAATATTGAACTACAGCCAGATAGTTAAAAAAACACGTCAATACGCAAAGTACACAAAACATAAAACATCTAAGAATTAATTACTGCTAATTTTCTGGAAAGTCTGAAACGTCCTAAAAATTAAGATTAAAAAAAAAAAGAAAGAAAGAAAATGCACTAACTGCTCCAGAAATACTTAATCTATTTAGCAGATTTATCACTAACATAATTCTGGGACACCTTAACCACAATAACCACTGAACTATAGTAGATTAAAAAAAAAACTTCAAAACCTCAAAACAAATACACAAAAAATAACGTGTTTTTGGTGCCACAGCCATTGATCAAATGTAACATATTAAACTAATATCATTCTGTAAAGTGTGTGTGTGTGTGTGTGTGTACCTGTCAGGTAATGTCTTCTCTCCTCAGAAGTCTGATGGCAAGTCTCAGCAGACCAACCACTGCTCTCTCCACCAGGAAGCAGCTCTCGTTGGCATGGACACAAAGGTGGTACAGGTGGTCACGCACAGTCTGCCACACACACGACACGCGGTCCCTGCACACACACACACACACACAGGTGGTCACCTAAATGTACTGTGATCCTCCACCGATGTCACAGCGACTCATCTTCACCTGTTCTCTAAAACGATGCGCAGCAGCATCTCCAGGCAGAAGGCGGCGTCTTCTTCGTCGTACGTCTCTTCATCAGGAGTCACAGAGATCAGAGCCTGAGCAGAAGAAGACACAGTTGATCTAAACCTGCGTTGTCATCCTGTCTACAGCCACTAAGGTCACATTCAGCAGAGCGTCCTTCAAACAACACTGGTTTGAATCACACTGACCTTCATCAGTTCCTGCAGGGACTCCAGCTGCAGGAACTTACTCTCAGTGATGAGTTTCTCTGGGTCACATTGCTGAGAAAGTAAGAAAGAGAAAACATTTTAAAACACATATATCATATATATTTACAAAGTAAAACTTGTGACTTTGACCATATTGGATTTTAAAACCCATCTCAGCACCTTTATACAGACGATGGCCGCCTGTTTTGCCTCCTGGTTTTCTGTGGACGGTCCTCTGAGTCCTGACTGCTCGGCTCCACTCAGTGTCAGCCAGTTCACGAAACTCAGCACCGCAGACTCGCCACTGAAGGAGGAACAATAACAACCGTTAAATAAAGGTGATGAGTTTTCCTTTCTTTAGCAAAGCCAACAATTCTGTAAAAATCATGATATTTTGATTTTATTGCATAAAAATTAAATACCGATTTGATGGTGTCTCCTCTCGCTGAAGAGAAATTTTCCCATTTGGCTCCAAAAAGTCCTCCACCTGAGGAAACAAAGGTGAAAAAAGTAGGTGATTTATTTACTAATGAGGACATTTCTTAATGATTTTGATTCTGTTTCTTAAAACAAGTATTAGTGTTTTGTGGAAGGAGGAAAATATTAGGAAAATCTGATCTAACGGTGTGACATTTGCCCAGCAGGTGGCAGCAGATTACAGATGTATTTGTTAGTTTGGAGCGTTGACAGAGTTCTGACCTCGACCATGGCTTTGGGCAGCAGTTCAGCTCGGAACAGCTGCAGCATTGACTCCATGATGTTCTTCCAGCCTTCTCTCAGTATGTTGCCGTGGCGATGAGCCAGGTCGAACACAGTCTTAGCTGCTGTCTGTGCTTTGGCGTTACCGCCGAAGACAGTCGGCAGGTTTTCTACTGACTGGAGACGGGAGAGCAGAACGACAAATTCTTTTTAGGAATTTGTGAACATGACAAATACAGGATGACAAAAAAATGTTTCTGTACCTCACTGCTCAGTGTAGTGAACTTGCACAGGGATATTATCAGGTTGTCAAAAACATTGCTGAAGCCGTAGTGAGCTGCGACCATTGCACACTTTCTGCATCCAAAAGAAAACCAAATACAAGCTTAGAAAACATGACAAAAACCTAAAATGCCTTTTTTTGTAGCATAAATCCTACAGATTTTACTGAAAAGCAACAACAGTTTTATTTCTAACAATTTACCAAAAAGCTGAAGCGCAGCTAACAATGCAGCAAACAACAAACTGTGTTGACAGCAGGTTTCACCTGAAGCCTGTGATGGCCTTCTGAATGATGTTGTCGTCCAGGCTTTTGTCAAAGACGTAGGAGAGGGCGGCGATGGTGGGACCCCAGGTCATGGTGAACAGGTCGTTGTCGTAGCTGCCGGCGGGCAGGTGTAGAAAACAGCCCTCAGGTGTGGCACCACGGTGCAGCAGCACGCTCCACACGTAGTTCTCCTTCACTAAACCCGTCTGTTCATCTGGCATCACAATTTCTTCATTTCTGCCAAGATAATAATACAGTGTTATGTTTCACTCACATATGTGGCTCTATCTACAGAATATATGATGCGTAAAAGTTGGGTTTTTGTTGTTGTTTGAAGATTCTATTAATTCCTTAAGTCTTTGAGAAACTCTTTTTTAGCTAAAAACGACACAGGAGCTAAAAGCTAAACTAAACTGTTTAAAAGTTATAAAAAAGAATCAGAACAGTTGACTGAAATCACATAGACTGTATCTATTCCAAGTCATGCCATGAACATACTTGATGGCGTTGTAAATGTCCTCCAACATGTCCTGGTCAAAGTCTTTGTTTCCATTCACTCCCTTCAGGTTTTTCTTGAATTGCTGTTTAAAAAAACAGTGCAGTGAGTGGTTTGGAAGAGCAGATCTCCACCGTCAACATGTCAGTCAGTCAGTGCTTCATTAGCTGAGCGTCACAGTGATAATTAAAAGATCCTGGGCTGGAACAGAAGCTTGTTGTGTCATTGAATACACTTTAGCTGAAGCTTTAGGAAAACAAGGATTACACCTATAAATAAACAGAAGCAGCCAGTGATGAGTGACAGCATCGAGGCTCCGGACTTTATGCTACCAGTCGGCAAAAACAGGAAAAAAGAAAACACCAGGGGGCGCAGGAGGCACACGGGAAACTTCAGACACATGCCGGAGGAACAGCTGCAATCACATATTTGTAGGCTGGAACAGCCGACGGTGGATTTTAAAAACCGGAGTGACAATATCTCAGTGACCTCTGACCTCAGCGTCCCTCTGAATACAGCACCTCGTTATAGAACCCATGGGAAAAGGACTAACTTAGATACAGTAGATGTGTTCCTATCAAAAATAACTCAGCGCTAACACATGCTGCGGTTTGGACTCCATCAGCTCAGTCACTGATGTCACTGATGTCCTGCTCTAAAACTAGGACTTACCAAACCTAGAAATGTCAAAGTCTTACGTAATAACTTGAATTTATTTTTATTGTCAGTGTCAGCACAAGAAAGAAGTCAGAAGGATGTTGATTTCAAATTCTCTTCAGTGGTTTTAAATTGGTATTTTCCCTGGTTAAAATGTCATCATGGTGACCTTTAACCTGCTCAGTTACATTTCAACAAAGATAACTGAGGACTTCAAAATATATTGTTTGTCAGTGGCTTGTTGTTGAAGTTTACCAATATAATTTACCAATAACAAAGCTTTGTTAGGAGCAGGATTGGTTCAGGACAAAGACCAGGTCCTCTTCAGTCCTGGTCCTGGTCTCTGTGTTCAGAACCACCACCACTGGCCACAGCTGTTGGTCTGTGGTCTCTGTGTGGTCACAGGGGAATGTCATACTATCAGACACAAACCACGGCTCCTCCCCGAGAGAGGAAGAAAATAGACACAGTGGGGCCCGAAGGTCTGGGACCATTTCCCCCCCAGTACTGAGACTCAGCACACTGTTCTTCAGTCAGAGGACCAGTGTCCATCAGCTGACAAGGGGAGTCCAAACTGTGACTGTGTGTGTGTCTCACCTCCACAGTCATGGGGATGTTTTGCTTGCGGACATTGTGGTTGTGTTGGTCAGTGTTCAGCATGATCACAGCGTAGGCCAGAGCAAAGCCTGCATCGTTGGTCATGAAGGGGGAGCCGTTGACTTTCTACAAAAACAAACAACAATCAGACACAGATGAAGAGGAGTCACGTCCAACACAACTCCACAGTAGCTACGTTAGCTAACGTGTCCGTGTGTGTGTGTGTGTGTGTGTGAGGTTGAGGAAAAGCCTTTGCTGTGAATAGCAGCAGGTCACGTGACCAGAACTATTTTGAGATGTAACCTTTTTGTTCTTGGCTGTAGGCAGTGGAAGCTGACTTTTCACTTTAAACCTTGGTTGTGCCCATGAACTCACATCTACACTGTCTATGTCTTACATGCCAGTTGTCAGTGAAAGTTTCCAGGAGCCTCTGGATGACGGGAGCTTCGCCGGGAAGTCTGAAGGCTTCCAGGTAAAGACGCAGGGCCTCATCGATACGAAGACCCTGGAAGGTGAATGTGCTGCAAGGAAAACATTGTAGAGTTTGATATTGTTGTTTGGTTTTTTATTCTACAAAGTGCAACACACTGTTATTAGTCTTAGACCAGCGATTGTGTTAAACTGTAAGAATTTGATAAACACTCATTATTGTGTTAGTTCAGGTGTTTTACATTTATAGGCAGGAATTTTAGATTTTTTGTCATCTTTGTTCAAAACAATAAAACAAAAGTGACATACTTGACAAAACTGTCCAGAAGCTCCATATTTTTGCGATCGCTGATGAACTCTCCGATCATCTTCTTGTCCAGTCGTGGGTTTTCTCTGAGCCACTGAGCCACCTGGTTGTTATCCATGGGGTTTGAGAGGAGACCTTGTTCCTGCAGGAACTGGATTCCCTTCTTCGGTTTTTGATTAAATTGTTCAGTGCCAGTTATCAACAGCTGTGGACACAAACAAAGGAAGGTTTAAATGTGTCACTGAAACTGTTAACGTGTTCATGAATCAACATGGCTCACCTTTTTCTTTGTTCTTATTCCTAACAACTCCTGGGAGTCAGGGAAACACGAGGAGAATCGTTGGGGTTTCTTTGGAACTCTCTTCTCAGCTGCAACAGAGAATTTTCAATTTTACAGAGGTGCATTTTTTTTCTTCACCAAAGTTAATAAACCCATCACTGTCTCACAGGCACAGAAGTCACAAAATAACAAAGTGAAGCTCATTGACGGAGGAAACTAAACATTTCCTTTGTACTTTGGTGTCTCCTGGACTCCTGGTCTTCCTCGTGGATCACTGAGATAAGGCAGTGATGTTACAGACTCCAGCTGGATTTTGTTGGTTTTGTGTTGTTTTTTTGGAGGATGAGCATTTTGTTAACCTCCCAGATCAAAGCACTAAAATCTCACCAGAATCGGTGTCTTCTTGGTCCTGTCTGCCCAGTTTCATCTTCTCTGCCATCAGATGTCCACTGGTTGGTGGACAAACTGGTCCGTCTTCAGTTGGTGGAACTATCACACCATTGGTTGTGGTTAGTCCGTGCAGATCTGAAAAAAAAGAAAGAAAAAAAACCCCATTGTTAAGCTAGCAATAATTCTTTTTAATATTTGTGATTTCGATGACAGATTAAAATCTTTTTGTGCGTACCAGCGCTGGCGTCTGCTCCACTCTTGTCTGAATTTCCTCCCTCCAGCCTCACTGCTGCTGATGGTTCTTGTTGAGTGGAACTGTTGATCACTTTGGCCTGACAGTTGGCTTCAGTGCTGTCGATCACAGTTAGCAGCGCCTCAAGTGACAGGAGGTGGGTGGTGTAGAGCTGCCCCGACACTGGGAAGGCATTCTGGAAGAGGAGGAGGAGGAGAAGCAGGAGGTGAGATAGTCTTTATGGAACAGGCATGACTGACGGAGGAGTGAAGGCCACCTTAGACAATATTTTGGTGAGGTCTTCAAAGAGGTTGGAGCAGTAAAAATCACAGTCGTAGTTGATGTAGAGCTCGGTGACGAAGCTGGGAATCCTCCACAGCTGCACCAGAGCCTCCAGCGCCAACTCCTTCATCTCATACGGCATCTTCACGTTCTCTGATGTGATGATGTCCATCAGCTTCTTCAGGTACATCTGTCAGAAATCATTCTTATTTTTAATTTGTTACTGAACCACTTATTTATCTAAACATGGTGAAAACCTTGAAGTAAATTCACTGATGTGAAAGAAGTTAGAAACATGTTCATTACGTGACGTTCTCTAACATGTCGCTGAAGTTTTTGTTTAGTAATTCAGTCTCACAGCTGCTCAAATTAAAAACATCAACTCTTTCAAACAGAAGGTTGTTTTGTCTGAAAAACAACAATGTTTTTTTAAATGATGAAAAAAAAAAAAGATGAGTCTTTACCTCAAGCTGAAACTTCAAATGAACTCTCGTACTTTCAAAAAGCAGGAAGCAAACTCGTATTGAGGAGGCGTAGAGGTTCATACGCTCCACATTCAGCAACTGTTGAAACCAGAAAAATAAAATGTAAATGATGAAACACAACAATGTGAACTGATGTTGACCTTGTTGATCTTTCCCTCATTAGTTCACCTGGAACAGATGCCTGCAGAGCTCATCTTTAACCAGAACCAGTAAAGACTGGTAGTTAGCGATGATGTGAGCAGACTTCAGAGCAACAGTCAGCAGCTGCAGACCCACGTGGATCATGGCGTCGGTGTTGTGCCGGTCGTGAGGGTTGGTCAGCGAAATGAGGAAACGGAAAAGCTCTCTGAGACACGGGAGGCCGTAGGGGATGAGGGACGCTCCTGGAGCAAGACCACCCAAAAACATCACCAAATTAACAGAATTAAAACCAGAAGAGATTACAGACGAATGATTTCAGAGACGAACAAGTTCAATGTGTGAAAAAGGGAAAGAAAGACCTCAGTTCACCTGCAGCAGTTTACTGTTTAACTCACAGAGAAAGAGAGAAAAACCTTTGATAACTTTGTTGATTATTGGTTTAGAACAATCCTTCATACCATCTCTCTGTGTGGACTGAGTGAAACGAACTCCTCGGGGGTTGACGTAGTCAATGTCAGGAACAGAGGCACCGCTGTCCGACTGCTCTGTGACCGAGTCTTTGTCCTCGAGAACTTCAGGAATGGACTCCACAGAGATGGACTGGGTGGGTTCCACCTGCCTGACCTCACACTGGACAGACGTGGAAACAAACCATCATCAAAGCCACAGACACAAATCGTCATCTATCAACACATACAGTCACTAACAACACAACAAGGGTTTGTCGGCTCCATAGTGTAGTGGTTGGCACCCCTGCCTCAGAGAGCAGAGAGTCCTGGGTTTGATTCCAAGAGGAAGCAGCACATCTGCTCTTAACACATGAATTTTCCAAATATGGGATCAATAAAGTTCTAAAAAAGTTTTCTTTAAGTTCTGAAGCTACAGCCAGGGTTTTAACTAAGATCTGAGCTCAAAGATCTAAGCTCTGTTTGAACCAACTCCAACTCCTGTACAAGTGCAGGTATAGGTCTCACCTGGGCATCTGGAGCGCTGAGTTCAGCAGCAGGAAGTGTGTTGGCCGCTGGGCCACACTGTTCCAGGTCAGACAGGTCTTCCCTGGACGTGGCTTTAGAACAGGTGTCCAGGCCACTGTCTGTGGTGGTGGGACTGGAGATGGACGACCCAGCACTCGCTGATGGTAAACTGGAATTGGTCAGACAAGGCTCAACAAAAGGAACGCCACCTGAGAGGGAGACAGAGTGGGATCGTGAGTTAATGAACATCTGTGTCAGGAGTGACTAGTGTGAATGTCTGCTACCTGAGATATTGTTGCTGAGCGTGCTGGATTGGGCGGGCTCCATCTGTCCTGAGGGACTTCGCACCATGTGACGAGGTGGTCTTGGCGACCGCTTCTGTTTTTTCCATTTGGACGACTCGCTCATTCCACCAGCACGCATCTTAAGCTACAGGAAATACAGCAGGTCATTCAACCAGTATCAAAGGGCATTGTGGGTATTGATGGAGTTCCAGATAAAATAATGGATGACATTAAATGATCCCTGTGAGGAGCTGCAGAGTTTTAAACTTTTTTTAATAAATGACGTTGTCAGCTTTCCTCCAGGAATCACTTGTTTTAGGAACAAAACACTGAGTACCTCAAGAACATTTACTACTACTCTTATAAATGTCATACTTGATTATACTGTTACTGGGGGCCATAAAAACAAAAACATTGCTCAGAGTTTGGGTGCACTAAAGATATGTAGCAGCCATGAGAAAGCTTATGAGTGGCTCTGTGCACAGAAGCACAAATATATGAAGCAAAAACAAACAAAGTCAGTGTAAACACAGACAAGTGAGAACTAACAAGCACAGAGACGCAACAGAATGAATAACACGTGTACAAACTGCCCTGAATCCTCTGAACCAGAGCCAAATTTAAAAACTCAATAAAGCCGAGGTTCAGGTTTACTATCAGAGAAGAAAGAGAATCTCCAGCCTTATCTGTCTTACCTGCACTCGTTTGTTTTTCCACATGATATTGTAAGCCTCAGAAGAAAAGGGGAGCGGGCAGGAGCCCGTGATTAGTGACGGGGAACATGTTAGCAGTGACACCAAGACACAAACACACTCAGGTGCTTCAGCCACAGACCGTGAATAAGAAATGATGTTGTCTTAAAACTGGACTGTTTTATCGTCGCTCCACAATACTGATGAGTGCACATTCTTTACCATCTGTTTTCCACTAAAAAAGATTGACTGTATATGTATATAAACTGTCATGTTCTGTTTAAGAAAACCTGAATGTATGAATTATACAGATGTCCTTTTCCCAATGAGCACATTTTATTTGTGAGAAAGGATAAAATATTTGGGCACATTATGTTAAGGAAGGAAAGATTTATGGTTAACATTCAAATGTACTCACTTTAGACGTGCAACCAAGTGGTGCAGTGTGCCACGTATTTGAAACAATGTGATTAAGATCTGTGGAATGATGTAAGGTAATGAGGTGACGTTGCCCTTCGCTGCTACATCATTCCTACCTTTTATAATTTGGACATTGAACCTTGGATAATGATCATTTTATTTAAAAGGCTTCAACAGATTACTGAGGTCATTGTGGTCACAACTAAATCTTAAATAATCTACAGGAATAACTCTCATCATTGTTGCAGATATTTTGCTCTCAGGCACATGGTGTTGCCCTCTAGTGGGGATAATTGCTACTACTACTATCCTACTGTTAAGGCACCAACTGACCAGTTACGGGGTTTTGTCCATTTCTTATATACGCTCGGACCAAAACACATGTTTACACACACAATAGCTCTACAACACCAGTACTACAACTAACCATTCCAGTACTATCAATATCAATCCGGTATTTGTTTCTTCAGAACAGGGAGGGAAAGTAAATGGGCGACAAAAGCATGCAAAGAAGCAACAACTGTTGGAACAGCCATTCCCAGTTCAACAGTCAGAGCAAAGACTGATATGAAATGAAGTGTATTAAAGCAGATAAGCAGCCGGTCTAACCACTGTCTCTTATTGTTGACTGTTTCCATCAGTTACTTCATGCAAACACATCAGTAACTGTATGTCCACACCATAGAACATTAAAGGATCAACAACCAACCAACAAATCCACCGACCAAGGCAAAGAAAGAGAAACATTTCCGTTACCTTCTTCATGTTGGCACCAATGTAACTCTTGGCCTCTTCTTTGAACTGTGGGAGCCTGAAATTATATTAAAAAAAAAAGAAAAACAATGTCATGAACCATTTCTGAAAAAACATCTTAAAGCTGACCAGGGTCAACTACTGGCAGCCTGATGACAGCGAGATATAGATATATAGATATATAGATGGCAGATGATATTTATATATGCGTAGGATATATTTATATGTGTGTAGGATATATTGGGCCAACTTTTCAAAAAGCTGTGGAGCAGCTCTTCCACTTGAGAACATCAGAAAACGTTTGTGACTCGAGATAAAACGTTTTTGTCTTTTTTAAGTCACAAACAAACATCTCCAGCAACGTTTAAAGAGCAAATGCATGTGATTGGGTTTCTGTGGACATTACAGCTCTGCAGCA
>NC_024318.1:1707034-1717639 GCF_000523025.1 Cynoglossus semilaevis
TCAAATATTATGCGTTGTAATGAGATGATCAGTCGTTGAGAACGTGGTTTTCGGCGACCAATGGTATTTAAGGATGGATAAATTATCTTTAAAATTCACAATGAAGCAAAGCTACGCCAAGGATTTCTTACCAATGAGGCCGTAGGAGAGGACGTTATTGACAGAAGTAAGGGCGAGGCCTGTGATTGGTCCAGTTGTGTCTTCCGAGCGTACAACTTCCAGGAAGGGTCTGAGGAAAATATTGGGTTCAACATCTGAAAGTTCTGCAAAAGACGGACACACAAAAGAGAAAAAAAATATATATGTCATACGTTGTAGTAGAAACGTAGAATCGTTGCATTGGAAACCAACTCCTGATGTTAAAAAAAAAAAAGGGAAGAAGAAGAAGTCAAATGTCATGTCATCTTTAGGTTGAAACTGAGATCATAGGATTGTCAGGACAATATGGTCAAGAAAATAAAAAACAGGTAAAACAACAAAAGGGAAATTCAGTGCAGTCCCTTTGCTGCTGGGAAATGTTGTTCCATAGGAACGTTTGACACAGCAATACCATGAGGATTATGGGTATCTCAAGAGCAGCTCCAGTTCAGGCAAAAACAACATTGCTGACATTAAAAGCATACGGAACAGTGTTGGAGCACCTTCCAATGTGAAGGCTGTGGTTTACATGCCATACCCAAAGTCCCTGTAACTTGTTTAGCAAACAAATACAGAATAATTTGACATTTTTTTATGGTCCCTTTGTCACATGCCAGGTCTCATATGAACTTTGTGGAAAAGCAAATCTTTTTCTCAGAGATTCTTTAAATATTTTTTCACGTGTTCCTTCAAATGTATGTATATTTTTACTGAACACATACAGAGTTAGTGCTGCATGCAGTGAGCACCTTACACGTGCAGACAGCACGTATACACTAGCTGCTACAGAGACGCCAGACGAAAACAGAATTTTGTTGAAACAGCTTATTTCAGCTCATATTTCAGGCGAAGAAAAGCTGAATGTCGGCAAGTCAGAGCAACATTTTCCAAAAGTCTGAATTTAGTGGTTCACTAACAAAAACACAAAAAACTGAAAATTAAAGAAAATGTCAATGTTCCTGGCAATAATGACATCCTCAATTATTTAAATATTGTCCAAAAAGCATGGACATTTTTACAGTTTTACATCCATTAAACATAAACCATATTTTGGATTGAAGCGACAGATGTTTGAAGTTCCCAACCACAGTTTACTTTTGAAAAAAGAGAAGCACAAACTTAATGAAGATTAGAAAGTGAAGCTGCTCCGTTGGTTCAATCTGACCATCAGTTTCCAGAAAACTTTCTTAACAAGGCTTTAGTGTCCCATTACTTTACAGTGGGGAAAAAAATATGTCTTGTCTGTGAGCTGAGATGGCACAAATGAATCTGTCAATAGATCCTGATGAAGTCTTCATCACCGACGATCACCCTGTAAGTGCCGTGGCTACGTTTCCAAAGACCAGAGATTGGAAAACTCAATTGTGTTGTATTGATCCGACCGGCCATCAGTGAACACAGGGCCGTGTGGAACGCTCTGTCATTGGCCACAACCAATCTTCTTAAATAAAGTCTAAATGCAGGCTCTGGACTCAGACTCAATCTTCAGGGCTTCTGGAGTAAAATAAATAAAGTGCTGCAGCCATGACAAGGTAATCACTCTATACCAGGATGACCTCCGGATGACATTGACCTCAGGTAAATAATAAATAAAAAGAAGGTGTAGATGTGTCAACCTGTGGGATATAAGATCTATAGTTCTGTTGTTTAGTTTCAGAACATGAACAAGTCCAAGTCATGTTAACTTAAATCAACAGGAGATGATGTCAAACAACGGACACAACCATTAATGTTGTCTCTGTCCACTGATTTAGGTCATCTTCAATAAAATCTGTAAAAAATACATTTATAAAAAAACATATTTATAGAATATGAGTGGAAGACTGACACTGGTGTCCCAAATAATTGTTTCAAACTTTTCGGTACATGAACAGCCTTCAGGAACGAAGGTTCAACAACCGAGGTTACATGTATTCTAAAAGGTGTGTGGAATGAGCTTGTTACAATGCACCACAGGACTAATCCCATCTACCTCTGTCACGCTGCAGCTCCATCTCCATCTCTCTGCTTGGATCTGTAAGTGCCAGACTTTAGCCATGTGCGGATTACCTCTCTAAATGACCCCACCAAGGACAGGGAGAAGGGGGGAGCAAGGTGAACCTTTGCCCCCAGGAGAGCGCCTCCAGATGAGGCAAAGGCCATCTTTAACACATGCACATGTATTGGCAGTGGACCAGAAAAGGCTTAGGAGACGGAGAGCAACAACAGAGCAGTAGAAGAACAAGAACACCTCACCAGGAGAGGGCCATTCAAATAAGATCGTAATAAAAATGAAGTCATCAATTCATCCCCACTACAAAAGTAGCAGAAGAATGAAAGGGAAGAAATATATTTTAAAATCCAAGCCTTTAGCTGCAGTCAGACCTTAGATACATTTTTAAAGCCTAAAGAAATTAGTGACTTTTTTTGTGAATATCACGACTTGAGGTGAGTCCTGTTGCCTACTTTGAAAACTGCGCAGCTCAGGTCCATTATACAGCAGCAATTGGTGAATAATTTAGAACATCACTTCCCTAACTAATAAAAAAGCCATTTAAAGAGAACGTGACCAGATGATGAAAGTGCTCAAATCAAAATCCAATTATCTTAATGAATGTGGTAGTAAAAATGAGGTTAAAGGTTAGTGTTGGAGAAGTTCCACCTCCTCATATATAAATGTTTCAACATCCTGGTCTTTAACAGCATCAGTTTCATTTTTCTCCTCAGTTTTGAGCTTCCTTTTTTTCTAAAAGGGGTTTTAATTCAGTTATGTGTTACATGGAGACAAGCACAACTAAAAAGTCATAATTAAAAACCAATGACCATCAAGAACCAGGAGTGTCACTAGCGAGCTTCCATGAATCATTTTTACTCAGACTATGGCTTATTCTACGATTGTTTTTTGCCCATGTGAACATAGCTACTGACACCAACATTTAACACTCACACTTAACTCCACCTGCAGCACTGGTGCAGAAGAGTAGAGGGTGAAGAGCAGTGGATGAGGGACAGGTGAGGTCGCTCTCCTCCCCTTTGATCGACGCAGTGGCCCAAAACCAAACACTGATGGTTATTGATCTGAGCTTCTACGGCTGCTAAAATTAGGAGTCGGAGTGCCTGGTGGCAGCATCGGCACCGTCAGCACCGAGGAGCGCTTTAACAAGAGCAGCGAGGCTAAATGAAATCCTGGGAGGATTCCACTCTTCATCTGTCCAACAACGTCCTGCACAACAGTCTTCTTATCCATCTGTCAGGAGAAGCTGGATGAGCGTCAACCATCATCCACCTTTGGCTTTTCACTCCAGATTTATTTTTTTATTTTTTATTTATTCATTCTATGCCTCTCTTTTCTACTGAATAAAAAAAACATTTGGATCCAGGTTGGTAATTAAGATTAAACAATTCTACTGTCATTTCAATGGACCACAGTGGTTTATTACAGATGTTGGGAACAAAACTGTAGCACACACCAAACTGGAGGCTTGAAAACCCTAGAGAAATTAAAACTTTCCCAGTGAATGGAAGAAAGAATAAAAACTGACATCATCACCCCAAGAGCTGCACAGTAAAATATATATGTAGCACGTATATATTTACACGAAACACCATTAACTGTGCAAAGACGCAAAAAGAATGGAAAGTATGCACGTTTAATGCCTTCAATTTCTCATACACTTTTTTTTTATTTGCAAATTTATCACAAAAAACTTAACTTGATCAATTATTGACTTCTGTTAAACAACAAGACAGAAAAACTAAACTTACTATTAGCACAAACCTGTACCAACAAAAGTGCTGCAGAACATATACAGAATTAGTGATTTTACATCTAATCACCAGGACAAATGCTTTGAAAAAGAGTGATAATTGACTCTCAATGTAATTCAGAATGTAGCTGCATTCAGGACAAGGAAACATTTTTCACAGACCATTTTTCAGAACCCATTTTGTTGACCTTGGCTTGTGACTCCTGCTGCAGTTATATTTCAACTCAAAGTTGCTGAAATCCCTCCATGCATTGTTAAGTTCCTCTGTACACACATTCAGGAATTCTGTGCCTCTATAGATTTTGTCACATCTAAGAAAACAACTCTGTTGATGTCATTAGACTTGAGCTTGGAGACCCAGTGTTTTTCAATTATTTAGCATTGAATACCTTTTTTTTAAATAAAAATCTTGGGGAGAATAATAAGTAATTTTGCGGCAACCTTCTTCTCAAGTGCTATGAAATGTCAATATTTAATTTCAGCAAAAGAATACAGTACCTGGGAGAACACAAAGTCCCTGAATTTTTAACAGTAAATCAACCAAGATACTCTGTAGGCTGTGACGACAGTTCCCTTTCTGCTGAACTGTATGGCACCTTAAATAAAGAGTTAAGCTGGTAAAAATAAAGCAGGTGCGTTCAAAGGGCATGACTTCATTGGTAGAGCTGGTCTCGACTGGAGCCTGCCAGATTTGCACCTGTTATCCCCTGACATAAAAATTGCATTTTTCCCTGCTGCATACTTCATGTGTTCCACACTCACTGTCTGTTCCCTCTGTCGTGGATTAACAGACTGTATCCTCTATGTCATTTATCAATAATCCACCTCTAACACAGTAACAGCACTGTGTCTCTGATACGTCGCCGTGAACTGACAGTAATTATTGGATTAATGCAGTGCAATGAAAAGCGACAGAGGTTCGTTCAGTCAGTCTAGAATGCAGTGTAAAATGCAGTGACCATGTGATTTGCACCGTAATAAGACTTTATTGACAATTCATTTGTGTCAATGTTTTCCAATTTTAATGTGTGTTTAAATGATTTGGTCTAATAGACCTCCTGCCTTTGCCTAATTAAAATTAATCTAATTCAATTAATTAAACGCATTTAACACTTTAAGAAGTCTGACAGTCTGAAAACATTTTTTTACTATTTTCAAATACAAAAAGCTGAAAGCCGAAAGAAAAAGTGTGAGATGTTGGAAAGGAAGAGGAAGAATGCAGCCGACAGTGGGAGAAAACTGTACAACTATGTGCATGTGTGTATTATGGTCCTTATTTGTTACACCTGCTGCACTCCTTCAGCTCTCCACTAATGGCATTCCCACGGGGAAGAAGAGATTCCAGAAAGCAGGCACTACTGGTCCGACTTACAACAACCTTACTCCTTACCAGACTCTGCTGGGAATCACAGTGTGTCAGAGTCTCAACCCACACTTCAATGGCTAAGGTCTGTTCACAGAAAAAAAATGTAATATGTATGAGGTGGATTTCTTTGTATGTAATGTAAAAGCTCTGTGTTCATATGTCAACAATAAAGTCACTTAAAAAAACACCAATCCACTCACCAAAACACTGGTTTGTAAGCTGATGTTTTTGAACATTTATGTCACGTTCAGGTCTTTATTGGTAGAAACTTGAGAAATACCCATTCAAAGTGGGAATATCAAGCCACCAAATGGTTTTCTTTATTTGGTCAATTGCTGGAATTCAGAAAAAAAAACTTCACTGAGGTTCATGAAAAAACAGTTCAAGAGGCATCCTGCTTTGTTGAAAGTCCAGACCTGATTATATTCATTATCTAATGCAAAACTGTGATGTGCAATAAACTCAAGTTTTACTTGAGTTTAATGGGAAATTATTACTTTCCTATGAACATTCCCAATTTCTTTTACAATGTACAGTATTGTTCAGTAATCTACAGTATTTCACACTACACTATATGTCCATAATTTAATGCAGAAACTGGAACTATAGCGGAAATGACCCACAATTAGTAGATCAAGTAAATCTCATGTCCTCAGTGAAGTAGCACTGGCATCACTCACAGCTGAGTTCATCAGGCTCATCAGAGGCTGATCCTCATGTATTCAGACACTTTTATAACCTCCGAGCACTGACAGAAAATCCTCTTGAGTGTGTTTCATTTAGGTGGGAAGGCTTAACTCTCTAGTCACCTAATGATGAGCCACTGCATTAGGGGGGATTAATACTAATCTTGGCTGTTTAAGTTTACCCCAGGCTGTGGGGTAAGATGGGTGGTCTGAGGAATAACGTTCTTCTCGCAAGCTATTTCTTGGTTGCTTCTCAGTGCTAGTCGAGGACATATTTTGCTGACAAAAAAAAAAGATCAACTAAATGCAGCAACCACGTCTCAGCATCAAAATCTACTTCAACTGGATTTCAGCACGGTAGAAACTAATAACCATTCACTCATTGATTCCCTCCTGTCAAGCAATTATTCTCACCTAACTGCTGGTAAGTGACAGGAGAGCTCAGTGTTGGGTCTTGTGTTTCTCATTTCAAAGTCTTTAAAGTCTGCAGCTTTAACTGTGTTGACCTGATAACCTGTTTTGCCAGTGATAAATGGTGCAACTGCCAAAAATACATGCAGAGCATAGAGTTACCATCATACTGCAACCACGACGGCAGCAGTAGCCCATGTGGTAATAAGTCGATTAGCTTCTGCTAACAGTCGTCAGTTATCATTCTCCTCACCCAGTTTTGGCAACATTTTTGAATCTTGAAACTTCAATTCCTTATTAAAACTAATTCTAGCGATGACAAGAGAAAGAACCATATACGGTTGCTTCTATATTGACTCCACCTTTGAAACCAGACCACAAGTGATAACATCATCATTTGATGAAACACCTTTACAACACAACTGACAGAGACATGTGTTTCCTTTTCTAAATGCTACGAGATTTTAAACCAGCCTCATTGTTATGGAAGTTCTCCACATGTTACACATCCTTTCTATTACAACACACTGTTAGTACGGCAGATCAGAGCAGTGCAGGGCGACCTTTCTGACTAGCCTTCATGAAAGGGAAATATTAAAGCTGATCAGGTTTATTCCCATTGGGGAGCTGGATTGTCCGGCTCAGAGAAACTGTAGTTGTCCTGGACTGGCTTAGCAGACTGAGCGACAACTGTCATAAATGACTCCCCTGTGGGTTTGCATGTCTGCCACCCGAGAAACAGCTTTAGGAAAACTGAGGAGGTGACAAGAGAGCATGGAGCGAAGGGATCCTTGCAATAACCTAAGTCCTTAGCTAAAGCCCGTGTGAAGAGGAAAACAAACTAAAGACAAAAAATATTTAATTTACTGCTATTATTTCAGCACAGTGCTAAAATCATTTAGCACTTTGAACCACAATACAACAGCTCTTTTTGAATTCACAAAAGCTGAAGATGTGTAAATACAACACAGTGGAAGCTCGAGATACCAGCGTCCCGACATACGAGTATTTCCAGATACAAGCAAAGATTCTAGATACGAGCCGCTTACAGACGCCGACACTAGGTGGCTGAGCACTGGGAGCAGCCCACGTCTCCGTATGTAGCGTTATCTGCATGATTTTCTCTCTATTTTGTGCATTATTCTTCATAATAGTGATGAGTTCTACGAGAGTGAGTGGTAAAGATGGTGGTGAGAAGAAGAAACACATGATGACCATGGAGATAAAGCAATGTAATTGTCAATAAATTTGAGCGTGGTGCCCACTAAAGAGAGAATACAATTTAAAAAAAGTAACAAATTTAAAAATAAATAAATTTAAAAAAAATACATAAGTCAAGCTAATTCTAAGTTTAACGTAGCGTACGTGTAAGATATGTGTGTCTACACGTGTCTACATACAGGCCAACTCTCTTCCCTCCCTCCTCCACACGTGCCGTCATTAGCCGTTACTGTATCGTCTGTCTCGAAGGTAAGAACTCATAATTAAAACCAAATTTTATTTTATATCACAGGAATCCTTATATTCTATCATTTAGTTGTGTGTGTTTTTCCTGTTATTTCTTATAGGAATAAATTATTCGAGATACGAGCTCAGTCCTGGAACGGATTATGCTCGTATCTCGAGGTTCCACTGTATAATAGAGCTATTTTTTTTATTTAAAGCAGATTTAAAATTATTCACAACATTTTCAGCCATTCTGGTTGGATTTCTGGCAAGATGTAAAAGATTTTAATCCCTGAAAATATTTAAAAAAGGAGAAATAACATCTTTGATAAATAATAAATGTCGACCAAATACAACAACATTAATAACAAAACCACATTTCTACACATTTCTACTACATAATACAATTCTTAATGAACCTTATCTATATTGTGGTTAAATGATGGCATGAACTCTCCTAACTGCAGCTTAATTCTTCTTTTCATGTCAACTGAAGAAGGGGTTGAGTGTTTGAGCGCAGGAAAAAAGGGGGGGGGACTTTGCTGCGGTTTTAGGCAGCTCGTTCCCACTCATGTATAGAGTGCACTTCCCTAGGGTTTGCTGTTTGTCATAAAACATCTCTCAGCACATAATTTAACCAAACTCGAGACAGAGAGAGAGTGGAGGGGAAAAATGGAATACAAACATAATTTCCTGAAGGGGAGTTGGAGTTTAATAGTGAAGCTGTTTGCCAGAAGAGGAGTAACTTTAAACCTCGCTGCAGTAAGTGGCTCCTCAAAGATACGGAAGGGTAAAAGTCAAACAGCTGAGGAAGTGGGACACAGTCCAGGAAGCACATTATCTAATGAAATCTTGATTTATTCTTACCTGACTAAATAAAAGGTGAAGGAATCAGAGGTGTTTGTAAGCACAGCATTTACTCTTTGTCTGCCTTAACACAAAAAGAAAGAAGTGTCTTTCTTTACACCACCATACAAACTAGTGCAGACCTTGACACAGCAATTAATGCACAATTGAACTAACAATAAGCATAGCATGGAAACTGAATGTTTATATTTTTGTAATGACACAGTAGGAGGAGGAATTATATAACCATCCATCCATCCTCCATTTTCATCCGCTTATCTGTTACTTGGTCGCGGGGCAGCAGTCACCCCCCAAATCCCCCTGCACCGTACCGACCCCCCCCCCAACCCCAACCTTCATGCAGGTGGTGAGTCCACTGGAAGATACCAACCGCCCTAACCGGGATTCGATGTTGCCCAGAGGGTGAACCCTGGGGTTCCACACCGATGACAGACGCGTTGCCTCTGGGCCAAAGTGCAGCTATTATATAACCTGAAGGATAAAAATAAGTATTTTTTCTAATAATCATGAAATGATGAAATCATGAAATCACAATCATGAAATGAAATCACAGCAGCACTAATTAGTAATTATGGTAACAAACTTTGCCGTGTTCTCGTGCATGCAGAAGGACAACGTTGGTTTCTGCTGTGTAATGTGTCTCCGACAGGCCTGTTCTGCACACGCAAGGCTGCGTCTATCCAATCAGACTGGCATCACGACGGTGGAATGCTGAAGTCCACATTTTTCCTATTCAGCAAGGAAAAAAACGGCCTTTCAGAGCCAATCAGCTAGAAATGTTGCTTTGTTTTTATTTTCAACTGAACTTCCTGGAACCTATTATGGAGCTGTCAGGGATGTATATTTAGCTATGGCAACACAGGGCCTCCTCATTCCCTTGCGCCACTGGCCATGTCACCACTGATAAACAGAAAAACAATAGGTTATCCCTTTTGTCACCTTTTTAAGAAAATGGCCTGTGTCTGTGTTTGTAAGGTGAAATAAAAAGGGAGGTACATCAAAATTTAACTGATGCTAAAGTGATATTTATACACACATTTACAATACAGATGTTCCTATCCCAGAAATGGTGTTTATGAGGTGGACGAGCTACTTCACGGGCAGCTTGATATCCTTGTCTTACATTTTTTTTCTGAATAACTGGTTAACCAAAAAATAAATAAATGAAGGCTGTCCTGTTCAATGGACTGTTCCACTAATTTGACACTCAATATCCTGCTCATCTCAGATCCTCTTTGGTCAAAATGATCACCTTGTGCTCACTACACACAGTCTACATGTACATTTATTCTGTGTCACTGTTGTGGTCTAAAACAACTACAGAGAGTGCAGTAAAGCAGCATTCTGCTTTATGATCAGCTTAAATATACCTAATATTATATACAACCAAACTTCTAAATATGGCTGTAGGTTTTTGTTAAGATGGAAGCTAATTAAAACAACATGTCAGTCTTGTCCTTCTTCTGCATGTGGAGAACTCCCCCAGAGTGTGGGGTTTCCATAGAAAACCGGCTTGTTAGCAGTACAAGTGTGCATCAAAAGTCATCACCATCCATTTAGCGCAGAACTTCTGTCAGGCAGACGTTGTTTCAACTAAGTATGTACAGATGCAATACATGAAACCAGGGTGCACCATCTTTTCCTGACAATGCTGCAGCTGCTTGATGTTCCTCAGAGCATGTGCAGCAACGAGCTCAGACCAATCTGTTTGGGGTGCTGACTCTGGGGGGGATTTGTGCTTTGAGTCCTGGATTAGTTTGACCTATACTTGACTTCAACAGTAACATTGATGTACACTAGTTCACAAGTTCATTCTCCTTTGACCTCTAAGTCTGACCCCCTCCCTCCCAACAAGCTAGTGCACAAACTTCACCACTGCTCACCACCCACCGAGGCTTCACAGGTCATAAATTTAGCAACATGTCACCACTCATGACCTGTTGCT
>NC_024318.1:1717668-1725776 GCF_000523025.1 Cynoglossus semilaevis
ACATATCTACATAGCTGGGATGGCTCTGAGCTGCCCAGTGTCCACAGACACTGGTAACTGCTCAGACTGGGAAGCGTCAGTGTTGGTTTGCTCACAATGGGATTATGGGTTTGGATGTCTGCAACTGTCAACTGTTTTTTAAGACATTTCACCTCTCATCCAAGAGGCCTTTTCAGTTCCATCCAGTTGGTTTTGGATAAAATGCCATGAATAACTGAGAACCTACACAGACAACATTTTTGTCAGTTTACAACCATGTGTGCTTTCAATCTGGGGGACATAGCATCCTACAAATGAATCCCCAATAAAATATTTACTGTACTGTAAGTTACTTTTATTTACTATGAAATAAGATAAAAGTCAAACTACATTTAAATAGAGAAGGCCAGAAACATAGATCCACCATTGGCGAGAACACAGCTTTTTAATGGTCATTTATTGGTCAGACAGAATAGCTTAAAGATTTATTTGGTCTAAACAAATGTTGAAAAGTCAGGAACACAGGTCTATCTTTGAGTAAAAACATCTTGTGGACTTATGATTTTAAACCAATACACACAATACATACAACCAATACATCAATTATACAATCAAATTATTTTGCTGCCCTATCAACAAAAAAAAGAAAAGAAAAAACAATTATTGTATTTCTGAAGTAATTCGAATCATCTCCTTTGTTCTATGCAATCTCAATTCAAAATCTTCCCTGGTCATCCATGTCTACACAACCTAACACAACCACAACCCATGAGCAAATCGATGGGCCGGAGAGCTGGGAGTAAACATGGCTCCACATATCAGCAGGTCTATTTTGCTTTTGGAGCAATCAACACCTTCTTGTTGTCCCAGGTTGTTAGCATGTCTCGTCGTCAGCTGCGCTGCGACGCACTCTCCCAGCCAGCTCACTACCTCCTCCTGTCAGCAGGGCAGCTTTTGTCAAAATTTGTTATCTGCTGCTCTGATCCCACTCTATTTACGAAGGGGGCGTGTCAATGAGTTTAAAGTAACCCCGCTGCATGTGTCACCTCTTTTTGGCTCAATATTTGTGCTCTGAAATGTAACCAGTTGTTTGATCACACCTGTCCTTCTCCTCACCCTCCCACTGCCCATCCACAAGAAATTTCTGACCCATGTCACCTTTATGGCACCCACTCCTTCCAAGCTCCCAGCTGCAACCCAGAAATAGGACGGCCTTTTTCTAATTCTGGGATCCAACTGAGAGATGAAGGCTGTGTTGTGCCACTGTGTGCGGGGTGACAACCACAAGGATGCTGTGCAGGATTTTGTCAAATGATCCGACTCTAAAGAAACAGGGGCATCACATTTTCCAAAGTCACTGAATAATCCCAAGTACTACCGCGATAATTCCATCTACATGGAGTAGGTTGAACTCATTTGGAAAATCTTCCCAGTGTGAAAAGTTAAGTCAATGGAAAAGCATTGGCACAAAATTGTGGGTACAGGTGGTTGTTTAAATAAAAACCAACTACATTTTAACTTAACCTCTGGTGATATTTATTCTGATACAGTCACATTGTACAGTACATATTATTATGATCAGATCAGATCAAGTGTTAATTCTGGACGAGGGTTTTTGTTGGAAATTTTTATAATGATTAAAAAGACACATAGTCAGCAACTTACACAAATGGTCCTAAAGGGCTACACAACCTTTTTTGCCTCCAGAGCCATTTCCATTGTTTTGGTCTGACCCCCTATGAATACAAGGTGTTTGTGCAGTGTTGCAGTGTCTCACTGCAGAAACCTTGTTCCACCTGGTTCACTGTGCTTTTTTGCAGCCATGACTAAAACACCTGGTCCGTAGCTGCTGCTTTTATTTTCTTATCTAAAAATGCACAACTGTTGATTTTGTGATTTGATTTTGCCAGTGGACATTTGAATGTGTTGAACCTTAAAGAGCCAGTGGACATTTGAATGTGTTGAACCGTTCAAAGTTCAAATGTATTTTGTAAAAGCCTACATACTAAAAGTTCCTCGCTACCAGGGCTAAGATCAAGAAAATGACATATTCTGAGTCCTGAACAAATGATCATGTGTGCATCTTTGAGATTCCCAGCCTGAGACCAGTGTGGGATGCTATGCTTAGCTAATTGGATATGTGTATTACAATGTCCATGGTCACAGCACCCTTATGGGGCATGAAATAACAAGCAGCTGTGTATCTGTGTGTGTGTCTTTGTGTGTGCAGTGCTGTGATGGCTGCTGAGAGGTTTATTAACCGAGTCCATCAAGGCATTGTGGGATTCACAGAGACACCAAAGGCTTTAGGATGTGAGAGCCACACAAGCAAGAGAGCGAGACAATGCCTCTCCAAAATACTAATACAGGCCCTTATTTTCCAGCACAACAACTCCCTGCACTCCCCTCCATAACCACCACACAGCCCTCTCTGAAAACCAACACCACAGCCGCAGCACTAGCAGATCTGTCTCCACCGTTTGTGTCCAAGTGCACCATGATTCCAGCAGCCTCACTGTCCTGTTGAGATTATCAATGGTGCATCCAGTGCTTTACTGCTGACATGCTGTTGTGATCCCCACATAAACCTGTGTGTGTGCGCTTATGATAATGATCAACAGGACAGTGTGAAGCCCAGTTTTAAAGTGTGAAGCCTACTTTACTGGGCTTCACACTATTACTGGGATCACTTTACTCTATATAACTGTCAATAGGGTATTAGAGGGCTCTGTCAAAGGTGCAGCAGGTTTTTATTTAACTCGTCTCACAAACACCTTTTACAACCAGCTGTATAGTAACACGGAAAAACCGGAACAGTGGATGAAAACCCAAGTCAACACAAGGTTTATATTCAGTTCACAGTATCGTTATTGGAAGATTACAATAAAGCAACAATTTAAGGTTACAACTAAATATATCATTGTACTAAGAGCTGTAGGAACATATTGCAGGATGCATTTAACTCAGTGTTTTTGTACATGACCCTTTCTGCAGCACCTAAAGCAGAATGTTTTAAAGAAGAGAACTTCAGCGGTCGGTGTGGTCTAACTGGAAACTCTACAAAAAAGTAGACTGCTACAAAGACTGTTGACCACTCGACTTTACAGACTTATAGAATACACATTGTTTTGGTCACGTCTTCCCCTGTTCCTGTCAGCAAATCTCAGTTCTCTGTGACACCTCCCCCAACCCTCAACTTGTTACTTATCTAGCAGGCACCCTGGGCCCGGTGATTAATGACTCTCTGCTGGGGCTCTCCATCCACTCAGCACATTGTTGAGAGCTCCTGAGACAGGACAACAGTTGTATCCCCTCTTCACATAGAACCTAAGCCTTCCTGTCATTTCCCCGTTAGGACCCCGTTAACTGGACAGATTTACAGCTACTAACTAGCACTAGGTGGCAGTCGGTCTGGGGATGGAAAGCCTCTGCAATTAATCATCATCCACATGATGGGGCAATTTTTGAAATGGTAGGCCAAAGACTTACCACTGTATAACACCTTGATAATCCATGGTGTTGGGCAGTCAAACAAACTATTTGTCACTTTGGACTTTGGAAATTGGAGACTCCTCTCTTTACGATCTTCTGACATTTAAAAAGCAGAGTAATAAATCATTAAAAAACAATCAGAGTCAAGTTGATTTTGAATTGACTTTGAATTGTATAGTTTCTTGAAAGTCTGAATCAATTATGGAGAAACTGATGTGTGATCGACACTACAAGGACAAAATTGAGAAAACAATCATTTGTTTTCTTTTAAATATGATAAACAATTAAGTCACTTAGTAGTGATTCAGCAGAGTTTCACTTACACCTTGGTGAATGTCAAATTTACACAGTTTTAAGGAGCTTTTCAATGGACCTTAAAGCTAAGTGACAGGTCCTTGTTTTTAACCTGAGATTTGTGGGAAAATTGCAACCTTCATTTATTGTGTTAAATACTTTGTTTGAAAGTTCTCTTCTGCAGACTTTATGCTATGATGTTTACATGCAGTTCAAATTTTAAAAAACTACAATTTTTGGTTTCACAAACACCATTACACACCTTAGAGGCAGTAGTTAATACATAAGTGTCTTGTGTTTGAGGGTTTTATTACTAGGAACCAAGAGCACTGCCAATGTCAAGTCTGACAAGAAATTAATGTTAAGCGGCTCCTGCTAAGTTTACGGTCTTTTGAAGGCACCATAAAAATAACACTGACAGCAGGACTAAGAATGTAACCCATGATCTAAGACTCAAAGCCACAGGACACTGGGGACACGTGGCTGACATGCTAAGAATTGCTCTGAGGCAGATTCTCTTTGCTTAGAATGCCTCCATGAGTAAACATATTTGCATAAGTGGCTGAGCGACATGAATTACTGTTCCTCGTCCTCGGCAGCTGCCGGCTCACTGCCTTGTGCTGCTTCAGTTGGGAAGTGATATATGAGTGAAGATCAGGTGGCAGGAGGAAAAGGATTGGTGGGAGAACGCAGGAGGATAAAAGGTCATGTCTAGTTCCCAAACACTCAAGGTGCAGCCCGTGGAGGCCGTCCAGTGACTGCCTGACAACGACTGCAGCAGTGCCGCAGCACAACACACATGCTCGACCTTGAAATGAGGCAGAGGGGGACACAGCATGTGTGCATTCTGTCTCGATGACAGACATGATGGTAAAAAGGGCAGAATTAGTGAGGAGGTCAATCATGAAAGGATAAGAGGGGAACTTTTTGACGCAGACAGTGTTTTATTTTTATTGTACAGAACTATATAATGGGCAGTAGCTACTCATAAAAAAATGTATGGGTGATCTTTGGTTTCAGTAAAAAAAAATGGTTTGAAGTTGGTGTGCCTTATCCTTTCTTAACATTTTAAAAGTAGAATTATGACCTGCTAGTTTTTCTACTGCCATAGTCAAATGTGTCTTAATGACTTTTTGAATCATTAGGGCAATAATCAAACCTTGTTTAAGTGCAGCTGCTGACTATTTCAGGTATATTTGTGATAAACTTTAGCTTTCTGTATTTTGCAGAGGTTAAAATAGGACACTACAAAACAGTGTCATTTGACAAAAATGCGTTATTAACAGTAAAAAAAAACACTTGCTTAAGTTACATTTTTGTTTTTTTAGTAGTGTACTACTAAAAACGTAATTACTAATTTATTTGTCATACTCATTATTCCACCTCAAATTAACTCTATTGTCAGTGAAGCTTTGGGGAGAAGCAAGATAATTATGGTAAAGGTCAGCTTTAGAGTAATCAAATCATAGCCAACAATGTTCATGCTGCAAATCCACTCATGTACACCAGATATCCACCACTGAAGCTGTGCTTGTGATCAGGTCAATTAGAGATGTGCTTGTGAATTTCGTTAGTGTTTGGATAAAAGGGAGAAAGCTGTCAGTCAAGCTGCCACTACGGCTTTGTATCTGAGGGGCTACGAGGGGCTCTAAACCTGTATTTGTATGAATAAAAATGAAGGGATTTAGGAGCAGACTTGTGGGGGAGGGGGGGGGGGGTCTGTTCGCTGCAGCAAAGGGGTTTGATGGGAGGAGGGTCAAGTCAAGAATTGAGAGGATGAGCCTCAGTGACTCCTGCATAAAAAGGTACAAATGTGTAAAAAAAAAAAAAGTTAGCACAAAATGTATGGCTGAATCAAAGGCTCTTTCTCCTTTGTCTGGGGTAAAGTACAGAAATAAATCCACAGTATAATTCAACTAGACTCTGACACAGATTTGTCTGGTTTACGATGATCCGGATGGACAAACGTGTGGCGGCGGTGTTGCAAAATTGACAAAACTGCAAAAAACAACCATCACGATGTTCAGCCATCCAGTTGAAAAGGCAGGAGCCAAAAAAAAAATCACCAGTGCAATATTGAAGGTATTGTATGTGATTTTGATAGGGAAACAATACAATATTTGATATTCTGCCAATAGTCAAAATAACTAGTACAGCAAATTAGGGAAATACAATGTACTATCGAGTAGTTTCCAAAAACCCCAAATATCCCATGACTGTCTTACTTATCACAGGCTTTAAGAGAGATTTGTCATGTCCATGTGACCAAGAATGAAACTAAGTGATTGGAGTCTTCAACATTGCAGTGATCAAAGTATACTTAGCCTTTCTTGAAGATTTCAGTCATGTCTAATATTGTGAACACATTTTGTGTCACTATCTTTAACAATACAGAAAGAGACAAAGTTCTACAGAACCGTGAACAACCATAAGTCCACCATAAGTCGGTTGTGGGGCCACAAAGCTGTGAAGAGCAGTCAATTACACGGGTCGAATGAGGTTAGAAACGGAGCATTAGATATCAGACCCAGTCCAAACCAGACCATCCAATGTGTACACGGGATCCCGCTTCCTGGGCTTGATTTGTAGAGATAAAGTGAGCAAAATGGAACTGAGGCATTAGGACACATGGTCCATCATCAGCACCCTCCTGCAACTGTGCTCTCATTGTTCTGAAGTCTAGAGAAAAAGACTCGACATTTTCCAAGAGTTTAAGGAAACTTTTTTTCACGCCCCTGCTTTCAGAAAAGAGAGGCAATACTTCCTTTCCCACAACAATTTATCTCTTTGCTTGACAAGACTGTCTGCTATATTTACCCAACTAAAATTGCAGATGATATACTTCCAGCTGCACAACTCTGCAGCTCCAGCAGCACATGCTGCTGTCAATCACTGAAGTTAACAACAGAGGGTGAGGGTGGACAAAAGGAGAGAACTAAGGATGAGAGGAGAGAAGGCAGCAGACAGGAGTTCTAATCAAAATGATATTCACAACAAAAGAAATCCTTGTTTACTCTGTAATTGCAATTACTATGAATCGATCTGCTAAAATGTAATCCTTATTTAATAAGTCCAGTGTGACTACGGACATTTGAGTTGTGAACTATAGTGGGAAGTTTAAGTCTAGATTTTCACATTTTCATTTTGGCTTGTAATTTATTTAAAAAAATGATTTAAGCCATTTGACCAATGGTCAATGATGGACCAATTTTGGCTAAATACTGATTACATTTTACTTTCTTCATTTCAGTGTAACAGAATGATTTTGATTGTCTGACATGTAGCCAAAACATGCATACTCTAATGTTTGAGAACCATTTCTAATTTTTGGGAATAGTTGGTGCTAATGTTCACTTATTTTGTTGGAGGAAACTGAGATGAAGAAGGGAGTGAATTAAATTGTGGAACCTCCAGTGAACAGACAGCTGGCTGAGGTATCAGCACAACACAGCCCACCCACACCATTTTCATCCAACACATTGCTGTGATGTAGCCAGAGACATTTATTAGACTGTCACACTGGTGGAAAACAAAACAAATTGATTAATAGGTGGAGCGCAGAATTCTGCACAACTTTGGTTATTTGAGCTCCTTTTTGTCTCTTATCAGAGCTAAGGAGGAACATGTGAGACACTGGGTGCAGAGGGGATTAAGGATGCAACCAAGGCTTCAAACGTCCTTGACATGGACTCATTACTTCATGCAAATGTTTAAAAAAATTGACTTTCATATTCCTTACTTGTAAAATACAATAACTGTACTGGAATCACTTGACGGTGTGGTCACAGGAGGAAGAAGAAAGAAGAAGGAGGCTTTCACTGATTTGAAAGCAGAAGGGAAAGGGTTACTGAGAAGGAAAACGAGTGGATTCCTCCTCAGCCAGCAGCGCCTGTCCATCTCAGTGGCCGAGGCATTCCCTGGAGGAAGGCTCAGACTCTGCAGCTCCATGTGTTGCATCTTTCCCACTGCTCTCAATTCGCACCACTGCAGAGCTATGAGAGCTGCCATTGCAAAGGCATGACAACACACAGGACTGTCTTCATGGTCAGGCTGGACCTTTAAGGAGCTGCAGGAGGAGGGAGTGGAAGTCCAACAGAACTGCAATGAACTACTTAACCCAAGAATCATCACTCATCGTGTTAGATAAGGAAGCAACTACATGAAAGAAAAATCCATGTTCAAACTTAAACATTGTCAGAGAAGACCAGATATAAAGCTTTCCAAATGATCAACCTCAGAGTTCCAGATGCAGCACTGTAGATACATGAGCAACCACGGCTCCAGGTCCATAATTTGAGCTCTGGAAATATCAGAATTAGAATCAAAAATACTTCATTGGGGGA
>NC_024318.1:1725820-1751334 GCF_000523025.1 Cynoglossus semilaevis
TAGTATACACAACCCCAAGTGTGAATGGCCAGTTTTAGAAGGTTTATCACACCAGTGTAACAGCAAGGAGTTTTTTCAAGATCTAAAGGCCTGAGGCAGGAATGATTTCCAGCAGCGGTGTGAGGTAAAGTGGTGTAGTAATGAAATAAGACTATTGCTAAAGGTGCTCCTGTGTTTTACCATCACCTCATGGAGCAGATGTGCTCAAGACAGAGTGGACCTTCTCCTGACACCAACATTACAGTGTCTGAGTGAAGCCTTAGAATTTTGTCTGGTAGTATGAACCACCCTGAGACCGCGGCCCCAACAAGAAACAAAAAACAGGACAGCTCTGGCCTGTTGCCACTGGAAATAGGTGTCAATATATCTTTTAACTTATAACAAAACCATTAAAAGGTATTATTTCAGATTATTTAACTAAGCTTAAATGATCTCACTTCTTCTTCTATCTTTAAAATAGTTTTATTTAATATATTTAAATAAATAAATGTATACTGTATTGTAGCACTGACACGTTGTTTTGCATTACACTAAGCTCAAGGAGATATGATACCATTTGAATATGACTGTGAATTTGCAAAACTCTTTCAGCCATTTAAGGCAGACAAAAGTAAAGAAATAAGCGCCTGAATTTGTTGCTCAAGTATTTTGAGTGGAACCAGCTGCTATGAATGAAAAGCTATGGTATCAATTCAACAATGAACTAACTCCTCAGAATGACAACTTCTCTCTGCTCTGGGTGAAATAAAGAAAGGATGAGGATAATATAATGAAAACAAACCATTACATTCTCCAATAAACAAATAACCATTCGATAACATTTACCTTGATCACCTCTCATTCAAAATGTTTAAACAATTTTTAATCATTTCAATAAACCCTGGAGTGTTGTGGATATATCTGCATAAAGTGTCCATTGTTACAAGATAACACTGGAAAGACTAAAAGGCCAAGACATTTTTCGGCTTTTCTCAGAGGAAATTTACTGAGCACACCTGAATAAACATCGCTCCATCATTCAGACACAAAAATGAAAAAGCACTCAAGGTGCAAATGTGTCAAGACAGGCACAAGTCGGAGACAGAAGTACAGAGAACATGATATGATAAAACTGTTTTCACTCTTCACTGTCTGGTCCACAGCTGACCAATCAAACCCCCTCCCCAACCAAGTCCACAAGATCCACGTACCTTTAATGCTGTTAAGAATTTCCTTCAGTTGTCTGAAACTGTTCAGCAGTGGGTCCTGTTCTTCATCCTGGACAGACAAAATTAAAAAATTAAAAAAAGAAGAATGGGAGACAGGAAACGAATAAAGATTAGCATTACATGATAAAACAAAAAACTCAAAATAAAAACCAAGAACATTTCATTGCCTCATATCAGCAGCAGTAAAAGTGCATGTGGTGCTTGACTTACCAGAGGGGTATGAGTGTTCCATCTGGAATTCCTCTTGATGGCTCCAACAACGATGCTGATTTCTTCCTGGATGATGTAAATACTTTTGTCGACCATGCTGCTTCTCTAAGAGAAAAACAGGAGAGTCACAGTAAATTATATGGTTTCAATACAACTGCCCTCTGAAGTAAAAAAGATGAACATGGCACAGGTCAGTAACTAAAACAGGCTTGAGTAATAACTACAGCATCCACTAGGTCCTGTCGCGTTCTCTCTCTCTTCAGGTATTTTAACTATTTAAAAATTGTAAAATTTAAGCACTTTTTACAACCTACAAATTCACTACATTTCATTGTTCAACTATTTGTGAGAAACTGCATAAAAAACAGTTGAAAACATATATATAAAGATATAGAAAATGTAATCTTTAAGCATTAAGTCAGACTGAAGACTTGTGCCATCTACTGAATATAAAATCACAGCAGCACATTTCCATCTGTGTCTAAAACCAACAGTGATAACCAAACAGAATGACAATGACCTGCTGTTCATATTTGACAAGGACTATAACTACAAATGGTTAGATTAACCTTTTTAACCATGTCACAAAATACACACCAAATAAACTGAGGTGTTAAATAAAGAATTAGTTCAACACACTCAAATTCGTAAATTCAATACGAAAAGTGTGGGTTTTTTTTTTAAAGGACGGTTGAGTGTAAGCCCTGGTCAGAACACACAGAGTTATCACTTGTGGACGAACAGAGTCGATTTAACAATCCACCAATAGCAATCCTAGCCAGCCACTTTCACAAGTGATTTCACTTTATAGTATAGCTCCAGCTTTTTTACTGACACATTACATTTATGGTGAAATTAGGATTGTCAGGACAATATTTGAACACATTTTGTATTATACTTTGAGTATAAATCCCAGGCCTTACTACCATATTCTAAAGCAGAGACAGTTCCTTTCAATTGTGTGTCTTTATACTAAGTCTATAATGCAAAGGTTTCAAAGGTATTGTGACAGAGAGGTTTCAGAGTCTGATTTATTGGTTGATCTGTGTAAAAACAAATAAATGAGATGTGTGACAGCCCTTGTGTCATTGTTATGTAGGCAAAGCCATAACTACTACCCAGTTGTGTCATTGGCTGCAACTGCATTAAAGGTGTATGTTAATGATTTGAATCCTGAATATGAAGTGCACAGCTTTTTAATGGTTGACATCGTTTGAAATGATGTATAGTTACAAGGCCCTTTATAATTTAGCTACCCAAGGGGTTTCCAAATGAGCTAAAAAGGTGCTAGCCGGCAAAAGACACAGGGAGAGAGTCCATACAGGCAGAATGCTAACAAACTAGCTTGCTCCTGCTGCGTTATCGGTAAAAAGAATGACAATAACGCAGCAAGAGAGGGCATTTGGGTTCGAGACCAACAATATACAATGAGTCTACGCAACAGTGACTTTCACACAAAAATGACAGCTCACAAGCTTAGCTATGTCTAGCTTAGCTGCGCTAAGTAGCAAATCATCAGCTAAAGCTAACAACATACGAACGTAATATTGTATATTTCTTTAGGGAAATTAGAGCAACAAACACAAGCATATACGTTTTAAGTTCCATTGAGGATAAGTACAACCATAACCTGTGTGGGTTAGTGTGTGTGTGTGTGTGTGAGTGTCAGAGCTGCTGCTGCGCCGAGGCTATCTGCAGCCTAGCTCCTCTGTTAGCTATGGGCTATATCGGCCGACAGTGAATGAAAATGACCAAAATCACTTCACTGTGACAAAGACAAGTGGTAAAAGCTTTCCACATATCACTGCTCGATTGCGTGGACATTTTAGAATCGCCTAGAAACACTCACGGTGCAGAAAAAGCGTCCCGAACATGAATAAAAACGAGCGTCTTCAGCCTCTGTCAGTCTGCTGCTGGTAAACACACACACTGACGTGGAAATCTTTGCGCTCTCAACCGAACTTGGTGCTGCCGAGTTGATTGACACCACAAAACACCCAGTCACGTCTAACAAAACACAATGTTTTACAATAAAATATAATAAATATATAGTATCAAATAAATAAATAAAGTTCAATATAAAGTTGTGATGTTATAAGTTGCATTTTTTAAAATCGTAATAAAAGCAGAAAGTGGGACAGCGTGTCTAAAGGGGCGGGTATACGGTAGGTAGGAAATAAGGCTAGGTTGTTTTTGGGTGGATGACGAGACACTTGTCTGCTTCTCAATTGGAGGAAACAGTCACATAAAACTCAACCTGACCTGCGTTAAAACCTCTGAGTCATTTTGGTTTATTCAGTGTCATGAATTCGTGTGTTTGTATTTTTCTTCTCGTATCTGCTGCCTGAGATAAAACTAATTTTAAACCTATGTTACCTCGGTCCACTACCACTTTCTCTTTCATACACAAAGACTCTAAGTCCTTTGTTTACAGTATATCTTAACCAGAAAATGAGCGTGTTTACGCCTTGTCACAAGAGGCTGTTTCAAGATCACTTAACGAGAGGTTGTTTTGTCTAAGTCTCCTCAATAGTTAAGCTATTCTTATCTCCGATTTATCCCAGAATAATTTTTAGCCCATATTCTTATTTTATATTGTATAGAAAGGCTTTGATGAAGTGCAGGACCAAATTAGAAATAGATTATTAGATGTGACAGTGGACCTGGCCAAGGACAGGGACTGTTTCTCAATACTTGATGTAGCTAAGACTCGTCCATGCCACTGTACATGCACTAAAATACACACACAACTACCTTTTGGCTGTGCAAACAAAATTACGTAACAGGTCATGTATGTGTGTGTGTTGAATGTACACAGGGTGGAGGTCCACCGAGCTACAATCTTACAAGCTGTAATCTGTGCATGCAATCACAGGCTACCATTTGCTCAACACCTCGGCTCATTGTTTAGCATCTTGTTTAAAGTGCTCAGTTGTTTGATCACCTGTGGCAACTGTGTAGCATCACTATTTCATTCACCTTTTATCACTCAATCCTGTGAGAGACGGCCATTTGAGCTAATCTCAGGTGACGTCGGGTGGAGGCCGGACTGACATCCTAAAATGATTGGTCTGCCATGATGGGAAAATGGTTTCTAGTACTAAATGTTTTTTTGTGTGTGTGTTGTTGTTTGTTTGTTCAATTCTAGCTTTCTTTAGCTGAATTGTTAGCAGCGTATGTTAGCCTCATTCTTTCTCTACTGACATTACAGTCAATGTCACTTATTTATCTTATTTCACTGTTTGATGATGAAGTTTTTGTGAAAAAAAAGTGTGAAGTGCAGAGCTGCAGGTTTATCAAAGAGAGATACAGTTCACTCTTCAGGTGTGGCAGAAAAACAAACACACCTGAGTCTTATACATACAGTACTTGCTGCTGCTCCTCCTGCTGCTGCTGCTGCTGCTGCTGCTGGCCTAGCCTGCACTTAGCTACAGCCACCTCAACAGCGAAGGTCTTGTGATAGTCAGATTGACAGCTCTTATATTCATGTCCTCCAAAATAACAAAAATAAACTTCTCGTAAGTTTACAAGACCAAATCCTATGAATGCTGATACAAATCCCAAGTCTTTTTCATGTGGGACATGCTATTTAGAAATGTATATCTATTAAATGATCTACAATTGTTAGTATTATATTTGAAAACGTTGGCAAGATGGGATTGGTTAGTGTTACCAGGAACAGATGAAAATTCAACAGAGAAATCATTCTCAAAATATATAATAAACGGTTATTTTAATTATATATTATAGTAATGTTTGATAAGAAAAGGTCAAGGGTGATTACTGCATGTGTCAGTAATAAATCCACCTAAAATGCTGTAATGTTCTCTTGTTCTCATGTGGATTAAAGCTGAGGCCTGAGGCCCCGGTGAGGTGTGGACCTACCAGGTGGGCTTTTATTTTTCCCATAATGCACACGTCAGGAGCAATTTGACATCTGTTTTTGTCAACAGGCAGTTCAGTATCCTCGCGACTCACTGTCAAACACAGAGACACAGAATAAGTTCACATATAGAGTGTAATTCTCTGGGTTTGGCTTTAACTGTGAAGACGACCTGGTGTACTGCATATGGTACTAGTATATGGTACTGGGAACGACTGTGTTTACAAGGAACTCAAGTTATTATTTTTGCCTTTGTTTTCACTGCAGTGAGTGACAGATAAAAACTACTGTCAACGGTTTTAAAACGATGACTGAAGTTAAATATAGTGTGTTTTCTGACCAATCAGGTGAGTCCTGTACTGCCTGTACTCCTTGATAGAACCCTTGGTCAGCGACAAAGTCAGCTTTATTGTCAAATATGTCGTAGTCATTGATGACCTCTTCTCAAAATAACAAGAATATATTAAAGTAAAGCAGATATTTATGAGAGCTAGAAATATAAAAGTAACTATATATGTATAAAGGAAACTCACATGTAGAAGGACGTGTGCTGTGACATCACTCAGTACTTACAGACAGAATGAATCACGACTTCAGTGAATCAAAGCAAAACAACATCAAATGTACTATTTACATTCAACTTCCTGAAGGGAAAAGCACATATTACTACATATTACTACATATTACTACATATTACTACTGTTTCCAGCACTAATTCCTGCTAACTAAAACTATATATTTACTTTTACTTTTATTAAATTAAGATTATTATCTCTGGACCAGGTTTTAATTTAAGGTCCTCAAGAGAAGAGAAAAACCAACACATGTACACACCCGNGGTGCAGATCTTCTTCACTCTGTCACAGTGTTCATGTCTGACACCGAACCACAAAGAAGAAGAAGAAGAAGAAGAACGAAGTCTAAAGAGGAATCTGATTTTCTGACTCTGCTTCTGTCGGGACTTTTTTTTTTTTTTTTGTCCATGTCTGTGTCAGAACAGACCTCAGGTCAGTCTTCAGTCTGCAGCAGCTGCTCTCCCTGCTCTCACTTTCCACGGATTATTTGAACAGAGTGGGCTCCACCATCACTGTAAGTCTGAATATCTCCGTCACTTCTGTCTCCGTTTGTCCTTAAACCCGTCGTTTACTTTAGGTTTTGATGACGTTTCACCACAACTTTGAACTTTTGAAAGTGTAAGATTTTCGCCAAAAAAACAAAGAGTTTGATAGAAATGGTAAAATAAGAAGAAAAAAGACAGGGGAAGAAGTTTGATGATGATGATGATGACGATGATGATGATGATGATGAAGGTGAGATTAAAAGACGCAGCTGTGAGGCAGAAGTAAAGGCGCCGTCAGTTTCATCACGACGGGTTTAAAATGTTTAAATACGCGTTTCTTCAATTTGAACAAAGCTCAAAAAAATAAAGGGTTAAATTTACAAATCACACCGAGGCCTGAAGGAGAGTTCACGGCTCCTCGTCCCGCCGTCTCCAAATATTTAATTCACATTCACACACGGACAATGAATAAATAAATAAACAAATAAACACAACCTTCAGACTGTGTGGGGGAAAAAGAAGAAGAAAATCTGACGCTTCCGAAATATTTAGTGGGATTTGAAGGAAACTGATGGGCGGCAGGTGGTCTACAGATGCACACACACACGCGCGCGCACACAAACACCAATACGAGCTTTTTACATTTTCATGTTTTTCTTATGAATGTTAACTCCAACAGCAGCGGCATCAACAACACAATAATAACAATAATACAAATATTTCTTCGTAGGTTTTTAAACATTTTAAACCCGTTAATTTGTGTTCATACTTAATTATTTAGATATATCTTAATTAAATAAATAAAAATGAATAAACACAATTAATATTAATACTGTATATCGCCAAAGGTTTACTTTTACATTTTTTAAGAAAAGGCCTGTTTTTAAAAAAACATATTGGTCTTCTCTAATAAGTAAAAAAAATCTAAACCGAAAATATGCCTACCAAGATTTTTTTATAAAATGATGTGAATTGTTTGTTTTTTTTAATTGTGTAGTTTAATAACAAAACAAACTTTAAATGTAACGGCCCGGCGAACGGACCGCGCGTCCGTAGCGAAAACCAAAAATACGATTTTCTAATGGTTCAAAAACACAACCTTACATTAGCTATAGTGAATCTCTTTATTTATTTACATCAGCTGAAGGATTGGATGATGTGAAACATTAAAATGATCAAATGTGAAATAAAGAAAATAATAAAACTGCAGTAAAATAAAAATCGTCAGTTTTTTTTTATTATTTTAATTCTTCTAACTTTTCTCGTTTTCACGTCGTTCCTGCCGGAATTCTTTCACTGCAACAGCTTCAAAATGTGTATTATCTATAAATATAAATATCTTTTCAAATTAATGTCGAGTCAACGAAGCGCCTCAGTGAATTTAGATTTTAAAAAACGGCGTCACCTCTGTGTTTGTGAATGTATTCATTTAAAACGTCTTATTTATAACAATGAAGACACCGTTTCATTCAACAACAATGATCATACAATAAAATAATAAAACAACTGGAAAATATTTTAAAATGACTTCATTTCGCTGTCAAAACAACAACGTTTGAGTTTAAAAACACTCGTGGTATTTCTATAATTTCATATCAAATAAATTGTGTTACGCGAATTAATTTATATTACTGTTATAACGCAAGAAAAATCGTTCAATCTTATTTTACACAAATACAATATGTTAAAAAGGGAACTGTTTCTAACATTTACAAATGGAAAAAAACATTTGTTTGAAATTGTAAAAAAATACAAAATATACGGCAAAAAGGTGACAACATAACATTAACGCCTAAGAAAATAAAAAATAATTTTAATTATATTCAAAACAAAATAAAACAGCTGAAAATGCAAACAATATGTGTAAATGTTGTCACTTATTTCATTTGGGCTGTTTTTATTATCACGATATTTTACAGATTCTATTCTATTCTATTCTGAGACAAGAGAAGAAAAGAGAGGAGTTTGTTTCGTGTTTGTTTCTGTCAAATTCATTTTTCATGAAGCAGATTCATCAATAGTTGATGATGTGAGGCCGTGGTTTAATCACTGCTGCACCATTCTTCTTCTACTGTTGTCTTTTTTTCATTTTCTTAAAACATACGTCTGTCATAAAAAACTACTTGGTACCAGTTGAATCAAACGAACATTTATCTCTGGTTTAAAATGATATTATATCCTGTTTTATTTGACGGTGAGTCTGGAGCTTCAGGCTGACATCACACAACGTTATTGTTTTTCATCTTGTTCTTTGTTGTTGTATTAATAATTATTATGTGAGCAAATAAAAATAAATCAATACATGGCTGTATTAGTGGGATCTAAGGTGACTGGCCTTGACATCATCATCAGCAGCAGCAGCAGCAGCAGTTGAAGCTCAGTCTTATGTAAATGTGTGTGTGTTAAAGCAGGTCAGAAATTAACATGTTCAAACACTGCAGTCAAATTCCATCTGGAGCCTCAGCAGCAGCAGCAGCAGAAGCAGCAGCAGCAGCAACCGCAGGAACAGCAGCAGCAACAGTAACAGCAGCAGCAACCGCAGGAACAGCAGCAGCAACAGTAACAGCAGCAGCAGCAACAACAGCAACAGCAACAACAGCAGCAACAGCAACAGCAGCAGCAGTAAAAGCAGCATCAGCAGTAACAGCAACAGCAGTAACAGCAACAGCAACAAGAACAGGAACAGCAACAGCAGCAGTAACAGCAGCAACAGCAGAAACAACAGCAGCAACAGCAGTAACAGCAGCATCAGCAGTAAAAGCAGCATCAGCAGTAACAGCAGCCAGCGCAAGAAACAGCGGCAGTAACAACAGCAGTAACAGCAACAGCAACAACAGCAACAGCAACAGCAACAGCAGCAACAACAGTAGCAACAGCAGCAACAGCAACAGCAAAACAAACAGACGAAAAAACAACAGCAACAGCAACAAGAACAGGAACAGCAACAGCAGCAGCAGTAACCGCAGCAGTAATAACAACCACAGCAGAAACAGCAGCACCGGCACCAGCAGCAGTAACAGCAATAACAGCAGCAGTAACAGCCAATTCAACTTGACCAAGGTTTTGCAGCACTAGTAGCAGGGCTCTAGAGCTTCAGCATCATTAGTTTTAGCAGCAGCAGCAGCAGGAACAGCAGCAAGAAAAAACAAATTCAACTGGACCAAGTGTGTGCAGCACTAGTAGCATGGCTCTAGAGCTTCAGCAGCATTAGTTTTAGCAGCAGCAGCAGCAGCAACAGGAACAGCAGCAGTTCCAGCAGCAGTTACAGCAGCAGTAACAACAGCAGTAACAGCAACAGCAGTAACAGCAACAGCAACAGCAACAACAGCAGCAACAACAACAGCAGCAACAACAACAGCAACAGCAACAACAGCAACAGCAACAAGAACAGGAACAGCAACAGCAGCAGCAACAACAGCAACAGCAACAACAGCAGCAACAGCAGTAACAGCAGCAGTAACAGCAAATTCAACTTGACCAAGTTTTTGCAGCACTAGTAGCATGGCTCTAGAGCTTCAGCAGCATTAGTTTTAGCAGCAGCAGCAGCATCATCAGCAGTAGCATATTTGTGTTAGCAATAAAAGCAGTTCTTGTACAATTTAAGTTCACAAGGAAAATTAAATGAACATCAGCAGCATTAGTAGCATCAGCAGCATTAGTAGCATCAGCAGCCCATAATAAATTCCAAGCAGCAGTAAAGTGACATCCATCTTAATCAAGTCTTAATCCTGGGAATTAATTCTCTGAGTGTTTATGAATAATTCCCAGGATAATGACTGCAGTGAGTATATGTTCTGTTCACATGTAGAGAGACAGACAGTCAGATAGACAGACAGTCAGTCCGACAGACAGACAGTCAGGCAGACAGACAGACAGGCAGACAGACAGACAGGCAGACAGACAGTCAGTCAGCCAGACAGACAGCCAGAAAGACAGACAGACAGAAAGACAGTCAGACAGACCGACAGACAGACAGTCAAACAGTCAAACAGACAGACAGACAATCAGACAGACTGTCAGTGAGACAGTCAGTCAGACACTCAGTCAGACAGACAGTAAGACAGACAGTCAGGCAGTCAGATATACAGTCAGACAGACAGTAAGACAGACAGTCAGGCAGACAGACAGACAGACCGACAGACAGACAGTCAGTCAGTCAGTCAGACAGACAGCCAGACAGTCAGATAGACAGTCAGACAGTCAGCCAGACAGACAGACGGACAGTCAGAAGGACAGTCAGACAGTCAGATAGACAGACAGTCAGTGAGACAGTCAGTCAGACAGTCAGTCAGTCAGACAGACAGTTAGATAGACAGTCAGACAGTCAGTCCGACAGACAGACAGACCGACAGACAGACAGTCAGTGAGACAGTCAGTGAGACAGTCAGTGAGACAGTCAGTGAGACAGTCAGTCAGACAGTCAGCCAGACAGACAGACGGTCAGACAGTCAGACGGTCAGACAGACAGTCAAACAGTCAAACAGACAGTCAGACAGATAGACAGACAGTCAGTCAGCCAGACAGACAGTCAGTCCGACAGACAGACAGACCGACAGACAGACAGACAATCAGACAGACTGTCAGTGAGACAGTCAGTCAGAAGACAGACAGATTGACCCAAACACTAACGTTCAGTTGGACTCTTAACCAGAACAACATGGTGTTTCCACAGCAACCATCATGGGTTTGATTCCCCAAGAAACCACATATCCCTAACAGTGCCCCCTGTGGCAGCCTGAGACTGTACAGGCCCCATTGTGTGAAGAAAAAAATGAGTCAAATATTATTGTCCATTATGAAGCATACAGTCTGAGATCTGGACTGGACTGGATCGGAGATCTGGACTGGCCTGGACTGGACTGGATCTGAGATCTGGACTGGATTGGACTGGACTGGATCTGAGATCTGGACTGGATTGGACTGGACTGGATCTGAGATCTGGACTGGATTGGACTGGACTGGATCTGAGATCTGGACTGGACTGGACTGGATCTGAGATCTGAGATCTGGACTGGACTGGACTGGACTGGATCGGAGATCTGGACTGGCCTGGACTGGACTGGATCTGAGATCTGGACTGGATTGGACTGGACTGGATCTGAGATCTGGACTGGACTGGACTGGACTGGATCGGAGATCTGGACTGGCCTGGACTGGACTGGATCTGAGATCTGGACTGGACTGGACTGGACTGGATCTGAGATCTGGACTGGATTGGACTGGACTGGATCTGAGATCTGGACTGGATTGGACTGGACTGGATCTGAGATCTGGACTGGACTGGAATGGATCTGAGATCTGGACTGGATCTGGACTGAATCCTGTGGAGGAAACACTCTGGGAACTGAAACACAGCTGCAGAGGATGATGATGATGATGATGATTCCAGATGGAGATGAAGAGTTGAAGAAATTGAAGGAAGGAATTCTGTGATGAGAGTGTGGCGAATTATTTAGAAGATTTTTGTTTCCTCTGATTCTGACAGGTTTACGGCAGGTTCTCAGGTCTAATGACGAATCACAGCCTAGGACTACGTTTGACTGACACTGACCACACACACACACACACACACACATCTGTTGTTGCTTCAAGTGCATTTGTCCAGGGACACATTGACATGCAAATTCATAGAACCTGCAGTCAAACTCCTGAGTTCAGTTGGAGAATCGACTGTAACTCTGTCTCTACCTCCGCTGATCGGTACTGTTGTTGTTGTTGTTGTTGTTGTTGTTGCAGCTCAACAGTCAACACAGACAGGGTGTCAGAACTTTCCGACTGAGCCTCGTGTGTTGGTGTCATTTCACCTCCAGTGATGGTGAAGTGTTGCTGATGTCATCGTTGGTTTTCATCACATGAGACACGTTTCTGCTCCTCACCGTTTAAAGACGCGGTGGAGACAGAGAGTGTGTCCACTGACTGAGGGTTTGTCCACTGACAAGAGGACGGTCCAGTCTGACCTGGTCCACTCTGTCCTTCAGTGACAGGTCTGTCTGTCCATCCATCACTGTCACTGCAGCTCCCCGTCCTCGTGCTGCGTCCTGGCTCACAGTCGTATTTCTGACCAAAACTACTGGCCCTTCCAGATCCCCACACTGACACCAAAGCTGCTGCTGCTGCTGCTGCAGCTGCTGCTGCTGCTCCACTGTCTGTCTAACCAGGTAGTAACATCTGAGTTGATGTTTTTGGATTTTGACATTTCATTTCATAAAACCTTGAATGAACAACTTCAGACTGAAACAATGTTGACAGACGTTATTCCCAGATTAAAGATCAACAAAGAAGTTTTTTTTTCAAAATGACAGCTTTTTTTTAAGAGCCCTATTTTTTATAATTGTTTGTAAATCAAGAATAATTTGACTTTAATTTTTTTTAATTTTACTGTAGATATTGTAAAAGTAATTTTGTACCTTTGGTCAATAATTTTTTGTTTGTAATTTAATCGTCCCAGTCAAATTTAGAGCAGTTTATAATGGTTTAGAATATGATGTGTGTTATTTAACATGATGAGCTAACTATGATTATAATTATTATTATTATTATATATCAATATTATATCTTTTTATTATTATATATTTTTTCTAAAGAGTCATCAAAGGTCAGAAGTTTGTGACCGTGTTTCCCTCCATCCTGGTTGTGGTTAGTTTAGTTATACTAGTAAATACAGTTAATACTACCCTATTAAAATATAAAAGTGTTTGTTTTTAGTTACTTCTTCTCCTTCTTTCTTGCTGCTGCTGGTGTTTTTGGTCACAGACAGTTGGGTGGTGTCTCTCCCTCCCTCTCTCCTCCGTTCTCCCATCATCCCTGCTGCCTCACAGGCAGCAGTCACATGACTGGAACACAAAAGAAAATGGCACCATGGGTAAAAAAGCACATTCAATGGAAAAGAACCATTTTTTACTCTTTAATTAACTTATCCAAAAACTAAATGTGTTTTTTAATTGATTTGATGCTTTGAAACCCATAATTAAGTTTGAGCTCAGTGACACAAACTGTCCACAAGAGGCAGTAGAAGACCAGTAGCTCCTGTGACTGTGCGAGCGACTGTATCTACGATGACTCAGAAAACTCCATGACCATGAGGTCTAAAGGCTGTACTGACTGAACAGTACAGTAAATAAAAACCAAAATCCTCAGTGACACAAAAGTACTGAGCATAAAAAGGTCACATCTAGTGTCTGCATGTGTTTTGTGTTGTTGTAGCAGCAGCAGCTCTTGGTTTTGGAAATGTTATTGTATTTTCTTATTTTAAACAGCGCAGCCGCGCAGCCACAGATAGAACTGCGATTCAGATCTGGTTTTAGCTGCTGATGTCAGGATCCTATATCAGGACCAGGACTTCATCCAGGGCTGAATGGAAAGATGAAGGGAAAATAGAAACACAACAGACAGAAGTGACAGATTCACCCAGAGGACGTGGAGAGGGCAGTCAAGTCTGTAGTGATGATGCTGATGAGGAGGTGAAAGGAGGAGAAGGCTTTGATCTCCTCCTGCTCAGAAACCCCATTTACACCATGATAAAAAACGTTTTGTCTAAAGTTACATTTTTATTAATACGTACATTTTATAATTAGATTTATTTTCATATAGATATTTATAGCCTAGGGTGATATCCAGAATGTTATTTAGAAAATGTACTTTATCCATGAACCGATGTCTGTCGACCAATCATGTTTAATATTTTCTATGTAGGTGAAGAAATAAGGTTAGAATTGTGTTGAAATAAAATAATAATAATTTTAAAAAGTCTATTTCTATGAGGTGATGATCTGTCGGACCCTGTGTCTCCTTCAGCAGAGCCTGGTCATGGACTTTAACCTGCTGACAGACAGTGAGGCTCGCAGCCCAGCTCTGTCCCTGTCAGACTCTGGGACGCCACAGCACGACCCGGGATGTAAAGGCCAGGACAACAGTGGTGAGTGACATCATCAACACCGCACCCACGTACTTTACATACGCCCCGTCACAGCGCTTCTATCTTGGACTCACCTGTAATCAACAAACCTTCCTAGAAATTAAATGTACAAATCTGACAAAATCAACTTTTGAAAAAAGACCTAGAAATCTAATAAAAACTGATCATATCGTACTGATGTCAGTAGAACATTCATTTTTATGAACCACAACAAAACAATAAGAAACTCATACACAAACTTATAGAACTGTTTCTAATCACCATCTGTAACTCTATAACAATTAACAACAGCAACAATGACATAACTAGATATTTATTTATTGTTCTAAGTGAATTATTTGTCATTGTAACACAGCACACAACAAAATGTGACCTCTGCTTTTTACCCCAGCAGGGGGCAGCTCAGTGCTCTGATCATCAGAGGCTTCTTCACTTCACACTGTGAAAGTGTCCAGGGAAATGAACTCACTGATAAACTTCTAGAATTTCCAGATTAAAATTCTATATATATATATTTTGCTGCTGCTGCTGAAAGATGACTTCAGTCTCTCTTAAAGGGACAGTTCAGCACTTTTGTTATTAGGATGAATGATTCTGAACCCAGGAAAGTTTACTGGAGATTTGACTCTGGATTAAAACCAGAAGTGGTTTCTCCAGTTAGTCTGGAGGTGATTTGGTTGATTTGACTCTTTTCATTCTGGACTCTCCAGATGTTGAGGAGGTGATTTTCACTGAGAGCCCGTGGTTCAAACTGACCTGGAACACTTGGCTCATGTTGGTTCATTATTAGTCCGATTGCTCCTATTGTGGTGGACGGTCCCGCTGTAAAAAGAGCTGCCCTTTCCTCTGTATTGTCTGATAGACTTAAGTGACAGCTTAGCCAGTGTCAGTTTACACACACACACACACACACACACACAACTGCCATCGGCTCCTAGACCTTATTGGTTTTTGCCAGTGGCCCCGCGGAGCCTCTTTTTAAAATCCTGCTGATGATTTTGAACTGCTCCCACAGAACTAAGCCTTCACCAAACAGAGCCCGACCTGCCCCAGTCACAAAGACCTGATCCACGGGATTAACTGGCAAACTAATTTCACTGCTCTCTGTGAGGTCTGAAAAAAGCTGTGGGAGTCAGACCACGAAGCAGAGGGAGAGAGACAGAGAGAGAGAGTGGTCGTTCTCTAACGGTGGTTCAGGACCCACCAGAACAGAAAAGTCTGTTTCAAATATCAAACCTTTTTCTCAATATTCACGTGACAGCAGTTCCTGTTGTCTAACATTAGTCAAAGTGCAGGTTAAATTGTGACCAAAATGATTAAAAATAATTAAATGGTGAATTCAAATAAAGTAAAAGTCAAGCAACAAGTTTGAGGGGCAAAATAATCCAAACTGTAACAAACATACAGCAAAATAGCAAAAACATAATTAAAATAAACTTAAAATTGTTTAAATTAAACTAGGCAGAAATGTGCAAAAGTAGTGATGAGGATCAAATATGTCTGATAATGAAATGAATGAAAACAGCAACAATAAACAAACCCTAACCTTTAAATTTGAATGATTATGAGAAAGAACAGAGAGCTGGAAGTTAACGTGTGGTGTTTTGGAGGCAGCTGTACTGCCCCAGGGCAAACACATTCATCTGCCACTCATGAGTGTAACTCTTTGTTTATACTCATCTTCTCCAGGCAACATCTCACTTCCTTTCATTTCCCTGCATGCAGTGGGAGAGATGTTTGATCACGAAGATCTGCTCACACTTGAACAGTAACAAGAAGAGTCGACAGTCTTGATGCCTGCAAAAAAATAAAAATAAAAAAAAAACGGCCAATGAGAAGTTTGACGGCCTTTTCAGGTGTACAGATCAAGGAGTGCGACATTCACGGGGTGCCACACCACACCCTGCTGGTCAGAGATGATCCTGCAGCTGCAGGGATCTTATAATTTTGTCTGACTTTGTCGTTTATTAATATGTCCTGCCGAGAGCAGGTTTCTACAAACAGAATAAGTTTTTACTAGAGTCCATTTAGAAAAACATATCTGAAAATAGGAGTAAAAGTTCATACTTACAGTACAGCTACTGACACAACGACATTATTCTGTGAATAACCATTTGTTAGCTCCTAGCTTGATAGCCACTGTGCTGTGAATCATTTTTGTTTGAATTAAGAAAATACACATTTCGCTGGTGTTCTAATCACGGCAGCAGGATTTATTTATATTTTTCTTCCTGTTTCATCTACAATATTTCAACATCTAAAATCTCCGCACTTTATCTGTGGAATAGCGCTTCCCTGAATTTGGCAATAACCCAAAATATACATTTGTGTAAAATATAAAATTACATACTGAATAAAACACATTCATTAATAATCAGCATATATTTGGTACATCGAATTTCTTCACAACTATACAGAGCCGCTTAGCAGTAGCCACTTAGCATATACGTCACACTCTCACGTAACATCAACCGTCTCTCGATAACCGGTTACTTTAGCGGAGCTCGTATGTGCACAGCTAATTACTTTGTCATACATTCAGCTCATAATATGTAGTGTGTTGAGCTGACTGAGTGTATATTTACTGACCTGTGGTAAGAATATAGCACATACGTGTTACCACGGCAGCCGGATTTATTTTTTCCGTGTTCGCGTAAGTCTCATTCTACCTCAAATGCAATGCGCCACTTAGCGGCCTGGCATGTCATCGCAATGTGATGTGAGTACAAGCGAATGATTAAATCAATGAAAATAAATGAAAAATATTTTTTATATCTAGTATATATATATAGTATTGTTCAAGTTAGTTTGTGCTGCCCCTTGTGGTCAGTTTGTGTTATCTCAGTTAATCTGAAGAAAATAATTCAAATGCCAAATTGACAAAAGACACTTTTTATCTATCTGAAGAATCTAAACTGTTTCTTTTTTTTTTTTCCTTTTCACGCAGACACAGAGAAATCCCAGCACAACCAGCTGGATGAGTCCAGCGCTGAGGACAGCTCTCTGAAGAAGAAGCAGCGGCGGCAGAGGACTCACTTCACCAGCCAGCAGCTGCAAGAGCTGGAGGCCACGTTCCAGAGGAACAGATACCCTGATATGAGCACCAGAGAGGAGATCGCAGTGTGGACCAACTTGACCGAGGCCAGAGTCAGGGTGGGTGTTCACACACACACACACACACACACACACACTGTGGTAGAGGACAATACATTCGCTGCCTGCCCCACGTGTCAAAGATCCAGTGAGTGGTGACAGGATGGAAGGTCACATAACACACAGTCCTAGCTGTTATTTTGAACCAACATCGGACTAATCATGGTCACATGGTCACATGGTCCTGTTTCTACTCATGGTTCTGACAATACTGCATGAAGGTACATTTAGACAAGTACAAACAATACTTTACTGTCCAGCTTTTATAAAAGTATTATTAAAGTAGTCGAGTAAAACATTTAAGCCACGTGGTTTCTTTTTAAAGTCATTACAGTATATTTGATGCTGTTGTAAAATTGCTGAATTTTTTGATGGACTTTGGTGGAGAAAGTCTACTGAGTGACTGAACTGCACTGAACTGAACTGAACTGAACTGAACTGAACTGAACTGGCCCAGGGCTTAGTAAAAATGTGTGATTTTAGTTTTGACACATTTCAGCTTCACATACAGTCAGTTTGTGTCGGGCTGGTGAAGGAATAACTTTTTTAACATTTTGAACCTACTAACAGAGACCACTGCTGACCGCGACTCTGTGTGCTGTGACGTAAAATCAGTTCATTTTTCTCCATGAACTCTGGTGCCACAGTCAGCGTTGGCACAGACACAGACTGAAAGATGAGTTAGAGGCTGTCCTTCAGCACCGGGGTTTCCCCAGATACGACAGTGGAAAAGTCACCAGTCCTGCTCTTTACACTGACATTAATCAGGAGAAGGATTCTGCTGCACAACAGCCCAGGACTGGCCGATGATGATGATGATGATAAACTGTATATATTCACTGTATATACTGTATATAATAAATAATAATAATATTTGATAACATATCTTTGATAAATAGTTCTGATTTATGCACGTTTATATAAAACAATTACAATTCATTTCTCCAAATGTGTGCTTTATTAAGAAATCATTCATGAAGGTTATTATTATTATTATTATTATTAATTTTGCAAGCATTGACAGTGGCATTAATTAACAAATTCATGTTAAATCATTTGAAAAGCTAAGAACTAAATATTAAGTATAAAAAAATTCATCAATTCACACACGTAGAAACTATGTAAATTAATAAATTTATAATAATTTTAGTTTCAACTAGAAGTCAAACTTTGTGTTATTAGTTTATCCTAATATAACTTTTCTTTTCTGAAGCAACATTTTCTCCAGTTTCCACTTCTATTAAAATTCTTATTTTAAAAATTTCCATTAAAACCTTAATCCTTTTCATATCCTTCATATCAAAGACCATCAGGAGACAAACGAGCAGATTCTCTGCTCTGACATTTCTCTGTTTCAATAAGACAATAATTAGTTTAATATGAACAGTTTTAATATGACTTCTACTTATCACACACACGGATTGAAAACTCCTGCATGTCCTAAAATTAAACTTAAATATTAACTCTTATTTCTTAAAGAACACGTAATTTAAAGGAAAAAAGTTTGGTTCATTTCCCCGTCTTTGTCTAGAAATATGATTAGTTGAACTTCATGGTTTTAAATATTTGTTAAGCAATAACTATGTTTATAACTGACATGGTGTGATTATTAGTGCAGTCATATCAAAGTCAATACAAAGTTGCCACATGATATTTCTGCACTATATTAAAAACAAAGTAATGAAACAGTGAAATATTGACATCAGTTTCCTGATTAAAATCCAATTAAACCATAAGAACTTGACGAGATGGGAGTGAAACCCACTCACTGTTCATTTTGAATGTGCTATTTATATATTTTAATAGTTAACTTCTACACTGAGTCACATTTGTACAAATTGTTTTTTAACTAAAGCCTTAGCTTAGCTTAGCTTATTAAAAAAAAAACTTTTTACTTTTCATTTAGTCACAACTGAAACTTCCTGTTTAAAATAGACCGCAAGAAAAGAACCTGGATTGAATTAAACTGTTATGTTGACGGAAAATCAGTGATGATTCTTAGTCAAAAGAGTTCTAGAATCTTCTGAGAGAAGTGCCTTTGAGCCATAGTCAATACAAAATTGTATTGCCTCACCTCTGCGTTTTCTTCTTCCGACTTCTCCAGGTTTGGTTCAAGAACCGTCGTGCCAAGTGGAGAAAGCGAGAGAGGAACCAGCAGGCGGAGTTGTGCAAGAACGGCTTCAGTTCTCAGTTTAATGGACTCATGCAGCCGTACGACGACATGTACACGGGCTACTCCTACAACAACTGGGCCACCAAGAGCCTGGCCAACAGCCCGCTCTCTGCCAAAAGCTTCCCCTTCTTCAACTCCATGAACGTGAGCCCGTTGTCATCACAGCCCATGTTCTCCCCCCCCACTTCCATCCCTTCCATGAACATGGCCCCCAGCATGGTACCCTCAGCTGTAACAGGGGTCCCTGGAACTGGCCTCAACAACCTGGGCAACCTCAACAACCTCAACAGCCCCACTGCAGCAGCAGCGCTCAACTCTGTGGCGGTGACGGCGGCCACCTGCCCGTACGCCACCACGGCCGGGCCCTACATGTACAGAGACACCTGCAACTCCAGCCTGGCCAGCCTCCGGCTCAAGGCCAAGCAGCACACCAACTTTGCCTACCCGGCCGTGCAGAACCCCGTGTCCAACCTGAGCCCCTGCCAGTACGCTGTGGATCGGCCGGTGTAAAAAAGCCAATTCTGACCCCTACCCTTGTGTGACCCAGCCGACCCCCGAGCCACTACAAGGCCTCTGCACATCAGTGGTGATGCAAAAAAAAGCGGATTTATTCTAGAGCAGTTTCTAAGACATCTCATCTGTCAGTGATTCACTCATCTGTCAGTGATTCACTCATCTGTCAGTGATTCACTCATCTGTCCAATCAAATGTTCATTAGCGTCTAACGTCTAGCTTGATGTCTACAGTAAAACAGATTATGAAGAAATTTATCGGGTTTAGTTTGATCAAAAATGTGACTTGAAACAGTAACAGGTTTTTATTTAATACTGACCGGGTATTTTATCCGGTTTATCCGAGTTGCAAACCTGCTCTAAAACACGAGCTAAACAGGTAAAGCTAACTCTACTTTTTGGTCAAATGTTAGCTGTGAGAGAAAGCAACTCTTGCTAACTGCTTACAGGCCTCTAGCTAACAGGCTAAACTGAGCCAACCTAAAACAAAAATCCCAAAATACAGTTGACAACAATGTCAAACTGTACGACTAGATTTTGACACCAGTTAAAACGGAGCTGCTGCTCTAATCAGTTCCAACATTTTGTACTTTTGTTTATTGGAAAAGCTAAAGCTAAAGTAGAGAAATGTAAACTGTGACTGCCTTCACTCTAATGATTATCAACCTGTGGTTTGTTTAAATCTGATGTGCAGAGGCCTTGACTCTGGTGATGATCCAGCTTCACTCCACCCTTCAGCTCCATGTCTTTGTTAGCAGTAATGCTAACTGGCTAGTCAGGCTATTGGACTGCCACACATGTCTGAAGTGAGGACACTTTGACCACTACTGTCTATCACATGATCAACCTGCATGATTAGAGCAACAATAGAGAACTGAGGCTGAAAACACACAACACGGACGTTTGACCCCTAGTGGTCAAAATGGGGACCTGTGGTAACGATGTGGAGTAATGTATATAAACAGACTTTTTTTTCTGTTTTGTATGTGACAAAAAGTAATGAAAATGTAGAAATTTTGACCTGAGAAAAAGCATGATCTTCAAATCAATGTCACTATGATGAGGTCACATTCAGGAGGATTAAAGGGACAGTTCAGGTTTTGCTGTGGTTGTATGACATACGGCCACTCAGCTGGGAGCGCCCCCTGCACTGAGAACAGAATACTTTCAACATTTTATCTTTGTGCTTACCTTTCAACATGAAAAACTAGGACGTTTGTAAACCACTGTGGACCAATGTGAAACAATGTGGACCAATGTGGACCAATGTGGACCAATGTGGACCAAGGTCCAAAGACACAACAGTGACTTTAGGTCATAGAACCAGAAGAACTGCTAGTCCACTGCTGCCTCATGTGGTCAGTTTGTTTCACTAAAGGGAAATCCAAACTAACAATGGAGACAGCAGTGACGTCACTGGTCCGTTCGCTGGTCCGTTCGCTGGTCCGTTCGCTGGTCAGTCAGTGCTGAGTCAATACCTCAAACAACCACATTTTAGAACTGTCCCTTTAAACCTTGTTATGACTTCCTCTCCCTCTGGAGGTCAAAGATCAGCCCCCACCCCACCCCCACCAGGTTTTAGGACTTTTCTAAAAGCCATTGATTATAGATGTGTGTGGTGTTCAACTGTACAGAGACTAAAAATGTATGTAAGAGTGCCCCCCGTCCCCCGCCCCCCCACCACACGGCGTAACCTGCTTTGTCTCATTAAAGATCCAATTAAAACCTGTTTTTATGAAACCACCAAGTTCACGTCCTTCTCTGACCACATCCTCTTCACTTCTGACCACACCCTCTGCATCTCTGACCACACCCTCATCACTTCTGACCACACCCTCTTCACCTCTGACCACACCCTCACACACGAACTCCACTTCGCTGCCATGGCAACGATCGTGCAACCAGAATGAAGGAGTGCGAGTGGTGGAGAGGAAGGGTCAGGGTTGGTGAATGGATGTTCCTAATTATTTGGCCATTGATATGTTTGACCTACGCAGTGAAGAGCCAGTGGTCACTGCGGGGGGGTCACTGTGGGGGGTCACTGCGGGGGCTCTGGTGTCACAGTGGGAATTCACTGTGACACTGCCAGGATTCCACCAGAGCCTGAAGGAGGAGCCGCTCCATAACTGAGGCTGAAAACACACAACACGGACGTTTGACCCCTAGTGGTCAAAATGGGGACCTGTGGTAACGATGTGGAGTAATGTATATAAACAGACTTTTTTTTCTGTTTTGTATGTGACAAAAAGTAATGAAAATGTAGAAATTTTGACCTGAGAAAAAGCATGATCTTCAAATCAATGTCACTATGATGAGGTCACATTCAGGAGGATTAAAGGGACAGTTCAGGTTTTGCTGTGGTTGTATGACATACGGCCACTCAGCTGGGAGCGCCCCCTGCACTGAGAACAGAATACTTTCAACATTTTATCTTTGTGCTTACCTTTCAACATGAAAAACTAGGACGTTTGTAAACCACTGTGGACCAATGTGAAACAATGTGGACCAATGTGGACCAATGTGGACCAATGTGGACCAAGGTCCAAAGACACAACAGTGACTTTAGGTCATAGAACCAGAAGAACTGCTAGTCCACTGCTGCCTCATGTGGTCAGTTTGTTTCACTAAAGGGAAATCCAAACTAACAATGGAGACAGCAGTGACGTCACTGGTCCGTTCGCTGGTCCGTTCGCTGGTCCGTTCGCTGGTCCGTTCGCTGGTCCGTTCGCTGGTCCGTTCGCTGGTCCGTTCGCTGGTCCGTTCGCTGGTCCGTTCGCTGGTCCGTTCGCTGGTCAGTCAGTGCTGAGTCAATACCTCAAACAACCACATTTTAGAACTGTCCCTTTAAACCTTGTTATGACTTCCTCTCCCTCTGGAGGTCAAAGATCAGCCCCCACCCCACCCCCACCAGGTTTTAGGACTTTTCTAAAAGCCATTGATTATAGATGTGTGTGGTGTTCAACTGTACAGAGACTAAAAATGTATGTAAGAGTGCCCCCCCGTCCCCCGCCCCCCCACCACATGGTGTAACCTGCTTTGTCTCATTAAAGATCCAATTAAAACCTGTTTTTATGAAACCACCAAGTTCACGTCCTTCTCTGACCACATCCTCTTCACTTCTGACCACACCCTCTGCATCTCTGACCACACCCTCATCACTTCTGACCACACCCTCTTCACCTCTGACCACACCCTCACACACGAACTCCACTTCGCTGCCATGGCAACGATCGTGCAACCAGAATGAAGGAGTGCGAGTGGTGGAGAGGAAGGGTCAGGGTTGGTGAATGGATGTTCCTAATTATTTGGCCATTGATATGTTTGACCTACGCAGTGAAGAGCCAGTGGTCACTGCGGGGGGGTCACTGTGGGGGGTCACTGCGGGGGCTCTGGTGTCACAGTGGGAATTCACTGTGACACTGCCAGGATTCCACCAGAGCCTGAAGGAGGAGCCGTTCCATCGGAGCCACAGCGAGGGTCTTAGCAGCCCATTAATCTCCCATCAGCCCCTGCAGTTCATGCTGTTGTTTATGACTGTGGAAACACACGAGGCTTTGACTCTGATGAGTTATCTGTAAATGTCGAGGAAATCCTTTCTACACCAACAATACTTACACAGAAGTGACGCTAGCCCAAGTCGTACAGTACCTCACACCTACAGACATGTGGCGCTGTCTACTTCCATCAACAAAATCAAAACAAAATCAAACACAAAGAGAACGATGCATAAAGCTGAATAATATAAACTAGAGTGTATTAAACAGTCATGGCTAGTTTTATGGACAGGGGGCGCTCACAACAGACGCATCTGTTGTAGAAAGTCATGGATCAGAGCAGGGAGTCATGGATCAGAGCAGGGAGTCATGGATCAGAACAGGGAGTCATGGATCAGAGCAGGGAGCAGATCCATGGAAATAAAAAGAAGAGTTCAACTCCAAAATAACTCCAAAATATAAAAAGATCATCTGAGCAAAAAATAATATTTGACAAAATAATAAAAACAGAAATAAATTCAGAAATAGCTTAATGTTGGTGCATTTAAAAAAGCTGAAATGAAGCTAAAATAAAAAGCTAATCAAATAAATCAGAACTATGTAGACGTTGAGTTAACGTTAAAGATGTCAGTACATAGAACACGAGTAAGAGGAAAAAATTGTCAAAAGAACAAAAACTTAACAAAACAAAAAGTGTAACCTTGTATGATTTCAGAATAAAAGTGCATCAAAACAAAAGCTTAGCGTCATTAGTGCCATTAGCCAAAATAACACTTTCAGCTATTTAAGAAATAATTGCAAAAAAGCTAAGAATGAATCACAGTCGATGTGAAATAATTACGTCAGAGAGAGAATATATTACCAATTAGCCTTAGCTAGCTTTCACATGCTAAAAGCATTGTCATAAAGTAAGCTAAAGTTAGCTAGCCAACTGTTCATCGTTGGTTGTACGTCGTTGCTCAGTTTTAGCCAAGAAGTTAGATGTTAGCAGAATTGTGTTTCAACAATCTCTGATTTAACAAATAAAACAACAGTTTGGTTTTGATTCTTGACTGTGTTTCTTTTCTCTTCACCGATGAATCCATGAATTATTCTCTAAAATCCCGGATCTTTGCTCTTTATTAACTCCTGCGTTGAACAGTCTGTGTAAATAACTCATCAAAACTCTGAGCCATAGTCATTTTGTTGAGTTAATAACTTTTATCAGAGACTTTTTTGATAATCCTCGGCAGGAACAGATGGAACAGACGACGGTTCTCTGTCTCTGCTGTGATTATCGCAGTGATCCGTCATAATCGTGTCCCTGTCGCTTCTTCACTTCTACTCATCCACCACAGCACGGAGGAACGTGCCAACGCAAACAGACCTTTTAGAGCACGGATGAGTGGAGATCTGACCATTAAAGGTGGAACACGTGGAATATTAAACCAAGGGTTTAAAGATAACGAATGAAACTGAAACTTCTCATCAGTTTCATGTTGACATAAAGATGTCAGAACTGTAAATGACACCGCTTTGTTGTTCCACACCAAACTCCATGAAGAAAACGGTTGATTTAAGGCAGCAACCAAAAGCATGTGGTAACTGTTGATCTGCTGCTGTCGATGCCCACCCAGCCCCCCCCAGCCTGTGGTCCAGTTCTTCCTCCTCGTCCAACTGTAAACCATTAGGAGTCCTAACATTCCTCCAGTTCAGACTCTAAACCCACTGATCTCTTCAGCTTCTGCAGCTTCAGTCTTCCTACGTGTCATTTCCTGTTTGCCTCAGGACTCAGCACCACCTTTCCTCCGCCCTCCATCCATCCAATAAACTGACACTGACTGTCTGTGCTTCTCCTGATTTTGATTTTAGGCTCAGGTTTCTCTGGGCTCAGACCAACGATGGAGACATTGACCATGTGACTGAG
>NC_024318.1:1751359-1760050 GCF_000523025.1 Cynoglossus semilaevis
AAGAAGTCAAAATGTTCCAATGTTTCTCCAAAGTCATTTGAAGTAAATCCAACGTCTGTGTTCGTGGACTGTTGTTTGAGACAGAGATTGTTTTTTCTGAAACGTGGTTCTAACGTCAGACTGTGATACAGCAGCGGTCCTAACCCGTTACTGACGACCGTCGTTGAAGGATGATTACGTTTTCAAAATCAATCATCTTTTAGACTTTATTCTGTTAGTATCAGAGTGTGGATGACCTTTGACCTGTGGTTTGGAAACATTTCCAGATTATCTTTGAATGAGAAATTAAAGGGATATGAAGTCAAGTACATTTTCTTAATTTCCCAAAGAAAACTCTGGTGGGAAGATAAAGTTATATTCATTCACTGTGGTCCGATACCACATGATCTGTGGACCCGTACTGGTCCCTGGAGCAGGGGTTGGGCATCCCTGCTATACAGTACATAAGTTGAAGTTGAACCACAGATGAAACTGTCTGTCTGGATAAAGTCCCAGCATGCACCTGGCCCTCCACCTGTTACTTTAGCGGCACCGTCTCTGGGCTTCATCTCTGGGCTTCATCTGTGGGCTTCATCTGTGGGCTTCATCTGTGGGCTTCATCTCTGGGCTTCATCTGTGGGCTTCATCGGTGGGCTTCATCTGTGGGCCTCATCTCTGGGCTTCATCTGTGGGCTTCTTCTCTGGGCCTCATCTGCTCTGGGCCTCATCTGTGGGCTTCATCTCTGGGCCTCATCTGTGGGCTTCATCTGTGGGACGCTCGGGGGCCGACGTAGACGGGTTTCCCTCATGTCCACCGTCTGTCTCTGCAGCTGTTGCTGCTAATGACACTTGATCCCAACTATGGACACATGTCTCCATCAAAGAGGAGCGAGAGAGAGAGAGAGAGAGAGAGAGTGACAAGACAGCACCATGGCTGTCGGTCACCTCGTAAACACCGCCTCGCTGTGATCTCCGTCGGTCACAGAGGCAACACGTTCCCACAAACTGGAAACATTTTCCACCTGCAGATGTTGCGGTGACGAGACTGGTCAGTCTGTGGACAGAACACCTGGTCTGTTGGCTACGTCAGTGGTTCTGGACTCACGGTGATCACATGGTCAACATGTGTCGTGATTTTACAGGATGCCAAGGTGAAACGTCTTCTGGGAATTTTTATTTTTATTTCATTTTTGACATCAGAAGATTCTAAGATGCTGAAGCGACTTCACTTCCTCAACACAGGAAAGACAAAAGCTTTGATTGGTCAGATCAGGATAGAGTTTCCAATCACACCTCCTCAGTGGTCAGGTGACGATCCATAACATTTCTAAGACTGACCGTGTGAAAAGTCTTCAGAGATTTGTTTCTCTGATTTTGACGAACCGCCGACAGCAGAAGATTCTGAGATCCCCAGGGTCACTGAGGTCATGTAGGGCGCGCCACAGTCGGTGCCTGGAGCCATAGGTTATTTCTGTTGTGAGAATCCTGTGAGTCATATTTAGCCAAGGTTATAGTTGTTGTTTTTTTATCTAAAAAGTTATTAAATAGGTTTCAAACATATTTTCCCAATTTCTATATATTTTAAAATACAAACAATTACTGGTGTAATTTTCATGTATTTCATTTTTTCTTTCTACTCAAAGTTCTCTTTGAGATTATTTGTAGTTAAATCCAACATTTTATCAATACTTTGAGATAAAAACATATAATAATATAATAATATATAATATAATATAATTGATATTTTTAAATCGTAAATAATGAATTATCCAAATTTAATGTGTTTAGTTAACGTCAATATCATTTAAAATATTATAAAGTATTTTCTTCATCAAATATAACAACTTCAGGTTTACTAAAATACACCTTTGATTACACGATAAGACAGTGCCCTCCAGTGGTTGTCACGGCTTGTCTCCATAGTATTACATTTAAAATCTTTATTTTATTGAATGATCTTTGTAGTGAAAAGTAAATCACTGCAGATTGTCTGATGAAAACATCTCTTTTTTTTATTTCAAAGCAAAATGAAAACCACAGTGTGTTTTGTTTCTTATATTTTCTTTCCTTTTTTTAGTAAACTACTTTTATCAGAAACTACAGAAGCCAAACAAGGACACAAAAAAAAACCAACAAAAACGACTGTTGTTCATTTGTACATGGAATGTAAAAACAGAGTGAATTAAATTATTTGATCTAAAAATCAATTATCAGGTGGAACAAAAACAACACTCACAGAACTTTCTTCTTTTTCTCTTAAAATACCAAACTCCACCTACAGCCACGTGGCTTTTCTACACCATCAGCAACAAACAACATTTAAAAAAATGACAACAACACACCTCCTCCTCCTCCTCCTGCCCCAGTCCTCCAGTCCTCCAGTCCTCCTCTTCATCACTTGCCGTCCAGTTTGGCCATTTCCTGCAGGTAAATCCCGATGCTCTCACTGTCAAACAGGACAAAGTAAATGTTTTTCAGGGATGAGCTGGTGGACGACACAAAGTGGTTGGAAATGGCCTTGAGGATGAGCTGAGCCGCCGTCTGCTTTGGAAAACCATTTCTGTGAGGAAGAAGAAAAAAAAGTTTAGAGACTCCAGATCCTTAAGAACAAAAGTTACTGTAAAATAAAAAGATTTCTTTTCTTTTCAGTTGTAAGGAAAATATAGCGTGATATTAAAAACCGTCGTCTGCTTCACTACATCTTATTTCACTTGTGCCGTGTGTCGCTCACCGTCCTGCAGGAAGTGAAGGGAAAGCCACAGACTTGAGCTTCTTCTCCTCGGCTGCAGACAGACAGTTCTTCACCGTCTTCTCCAGCTGGTCCTCACACTTCTCCGACCCCCACTGAGGGACGTTACAGTGGATGATGAAGCGAGCTGCCATCCCATTGGCTGGACTCATTGCCACTGAACCAACAGACACACAAACACACGTTACACACACGTTACAACAGTTTGTGTGTGTGTGTGTAGAAGGAAGTTCAACATCTTGTCTTTGCCAGGACAAAATGTCACATCACCAAATTCTCTGTACCTGACGCCACCTCTAGGGGTCCCTGTGTTTTTCGTATCTCCTTCACTCCATCCTGGAATTCCCGACCTCCGGCTTTTTCTAGTGCGTTACCTGAACACAGACCTTTTTTAATTTGTTTTTTTTTCTCTTCATTCTGCAGACGTTACAAATGAACAACCTCCTCCTAGAAATGGAATTCATCTTCCAACCTGTTTAACTTTTTTTTTTAAACTTGAAAAGTTGTGAAAAGCATTGTATCGTCTGCATATAACAGAACTAATGTTTCCTGTTGACATCGTTCTCACCCAGTCCGTCTTTCAGGTCCATCTCTGCGTTTGTCGGGTTTATAATCGCCTCCACTTTTATTGTTCCGATCTTGCTGGCTTCGCTCTCTGTTAGTGAAAGCTGTGGGTTCACACAGTGGTGGGATTATCTACGTGTTGGAGTGAGTGGAGAACCGAGGACGCTGCTCTGGGTTCGTCCTACCTTTTGTCCCAGGAACAGCGTCTTTGCAGACAGGATGGTGAATCCGTCTCCAGGACCGTCGTCTGCCGTGGAGTTCGGTGCAGAATCTTTGTCGTCCGTGTTCTTTGACATGACCAGAAGAGAAACATTTGACTGTTGTTTCTGATGTGTCAGCCTCAAACACTCGCCACCTGTTGGACTGACTGACTGACCTTTGGCTTCCGTCCTCGTTTGCCTTTGACCTTTTTGAAGGTCTTTACAGGCTTCTTGCGTTTGGGCACCTCTTCCTGTTTCTCTGGGACGGACGCCTGACTGTCCACTTTCACTCGTGCCCCTCGTTTCTTCGACAGCAGCTCTGGGTGGATGCGAGGCAAAACCCCACCATTTGATATGGTTACCCCCCGAAGAAGCTAAAAGGATAAAAAAGGTTCCGGGGTCAGAGAGAACAGAGAACTAGAAAAACTGGTTTAAATTCCTTTAAAATGTGAAAAAGAAAAGTTGAAGGAAACTGTCTTATTTTAGCTGTTAAATATCTGATACCAAACGGCACCGATGGCTGAATTAACTCTCAGTTAGCTCACAGGGACAAAGACGCTATTAGTCCGCTGCTGCCCCATGTGGCAGGACTGTGTCACTGACATTGTTGCCATGTGTTGTCTAACAGGAAACCTAAGGCTCACCTTTCATTTTGGTGCTGATAAACAGTATGTAACTTTTGGGTGTTACCTGGTTCAGTTCCTCGTCATTGGCCACAGCCAACTTGATGTGTCTGGGAGTTATTCGACCTTTCTTGTTGTCCCGCGCTGCGTTTCCTGCTAACTCCAAGATCTCAGCTGAAAGGAAGAAACAAAGCGTTGTTGGAAACATCAGAACAACAAGAACGTCACAGTCCCAGCTGTCAGGACCTGAACCCACTGGTGGCTCCTCACCTGCCAGGTACTCGATGACAGCGGCCATGTAGACCGGAGCTCCCATGCCGATGCGGTACTTGTGCGTGCCGGTGCGCAGGTATCTCATCATCCTGCCCACAGGAAAGATGACACCAGCCCTGGAGGAGCGGGACAGTTTGGTGGCCTTCTTCTTCCCCCCTCTGGCTGACATTCTGCTCTACACACAGGAAATATAACAACACAAAAACACAAAAGCACCATTTGTAAGAAAAGTTTCAATCAAGTTTCCAGTCAATTTGACTTACTTTTGGACTTTCTTTTTGTTAAAATGTTTGGAGGGATTGAAGAGGAACTGGGAAGTTCTGGATTTAAAAAACTTCAAAAATGAAAACAACTTTGTTTAAACATGGTGTTAAATGTTTAGAGATATAAAATCTCCACAGGCATTTCTCCCATCCCTTCACCAAACAGTAAACACTTCAACACTGATTCTTATTATCTTTTTTCATGGCAGTGGAAGAGCAGCGTGCTTCAGTGGAGCTCAAAATGTGTTCATTTTCAGATCATTGAATCTGGGGGGATTTTTGAAACAAGTACAAGTACAAATGAATTGCCTTAAAGTGTGTAATAGATTTGAATTTAAGTGATTTGTTTCATAATTTCACTAAATAAATAATTTAGAAATAATTTAACAAAATGTATTTAAGTTAGTAATTAATAGTCAGTCTTAAGGGTCTAAACATAAAGAAATGCAGAAACAATACCAGGGGCTGCTGATATTTAATCGATTTGAGGTTGTTGGGTTTTTTTTAAATATTAACTGTAAAAATCTTCAAATACCAGATCGTGGACTATAGTTGATTTATATATATATATATATATATATATATATATATATATATATAACATATTCAGACCAGTTTCCTGTTTAAAAAGCCGTTAGCTAAGGCCTTATAGCACCGGCTGGTAACACTCACATGTCATATGTACGATCGGACTAATTAATGTGGCGCATTCTTCCTGCCCCAGCCTGACCCCCTTGGCGGAAGGATACATCCATACATATCTGTATGCATAGATATATACAGTAGATATGTATGAGCGCGTGCAGTGTAGAGGAGTGCGCGTCAGCATCGCCAACCTAAACTCACGTCACTGTTAGCCTAGCCGTACACGGTATCGCATAAATTCTCTGATGTATAATCTTAATGAATGTAAACAGCAAGGCTGTCGTTGCGACGATGATAAGCACAGAGAACATTGTTGGTTATATTTTATATTTTATCTGCAGCCATTAAACAAAATGGCCGCCGATAAAGGTATGTGTTAGCTCTATCAGGTTCTGCTCCGTTAAATTAGCACACGCAAGTTAGCATTTGCTACATCAACAACAACAACAGAGATATTTGACCCCAGCGTCCCTAATAAATGTCTTTTTAAAAGCCCCGCCCACCTCTTCCACTTATCACTTCAGACGTATGGAATAACAGAACAAGCGAACCGCTCCTCACAGTGGCTGTAAAGCATAAAAAATGTAGAACCCTCCTCCTCCTCCTGCTCCTGCTCCTCCACCTCTTCCTTCGCCCTCCTCCCCACCAAGTTTCTACCTGTTTTCTCCTCCGCACACAGGAATTAAAGCTGCACCTCCCTTTCTTTCTTCTGCTGCTGCCGAGGCTGCACACAGACTGTTGTGGTGGCTGTTTCTCTGCTCTCTCTTGTCTCTGTGATCCTGTGAGATTCTCTCAACCTTAGGAAAAAAAAAAGAAAGAATGGAAAAAAATCTCAGTCACAATGAGGATATAGCTAGAGTGGTTGGAGGTTGGATCAGAGCTGCTGATGCTGCAGAGGGGAAAAATTCAACAGAAGGAACGGAGAGAAAAACACACCTTTCTGAACGTGGAATCGGTGCTGGAATAACAACATGTTGTGACATTGTGTCAAATTATGGTCTAAATGCAGTAAATAAATGATTATATGAATCATGTCGTTTTTCCGCATTTAGAAGTGTTTATTGGTCATAAGAAATACAAAGGTAATTTCAGTTGAAGTTTTCCAATCCTTTTAACACTCGAAATAAGATGAAACTTTATTATCCAATACACATGTACAATTGATCCAATAACATAAATTATTAACAAAGAAATACGGCTGTTTTAGTTAAATGTATGGTACACGTCAAACACGACCGTAGGCTACAGCTGTTAAAATCGAATTATGGAAAATCCAAATCTATACGACAATAACTTTTGTTTTCTATTTTTTCATTTCTTGACGTAACGAGGACAGACTTTCACTTTTAAGTCACAAGAGGGCAGTAAAGCACCGCTCTGTAATCCATATGAGATATCGTTGGTATTCTACTTTTATAACTTTTCTATTTATATATCATTGAATGGAAAGTCCATGTCTGTCAACTTCCTGGTTCAACAGACGGACACAGCACTGGTCCAATCACAGGTGCACTATTGGCCAAACAACTGTGTCTGTACTGATCCTGATACAACTTTCTCATGAAATAATTAATTTTAAACACACTTGACGTGAAATACAAATAAAGAACTAGAATGTCAACATATATTTTTATATTCTTGGACTGTTTTTAGTGAATTCCGAATATTTCCCTTTGACGTACAGTATATAGTGTTTGGTCAACATTAAAGCGTGTTTCTATTATAAAAAACAATTTATCTTTGCTCGTTGTTCTTTATGTATTTCATCAAAGTTGATTTTCTGGACCGGGAACAGAAATGAAAAACGCATGTTCCCATACCGGGAGTCGAACCCGGGCCGCCTGGGTGAAAACCAGGAATCCTAACCGCTAGACCATATGGGACAGTGCGGGGAACAGGGGCACTAATCCCCCGAGACCGGAGCCGCAGCACCGGTGGGGGGCGCCTTTTATCAACTCGGAGAAGAACCAGACTCCTGCTAACTTTACCGATCAACTTATTACTAACCTGTTGAACTGCGGTATCTCTGTAGATACCCAACAATGGACTTAGTAATGTACAGAAATATCTATTATATTAACATTTATTATATTATCATTTATGACGGAAATGTTACTGGATCATTTACTTTGAATTTGGACACAAACATTAGTTAAAGTCAGAATATAAAAAACTGTTCTTAAATATATATGTTAATACATTTTTCATTTAATGGGAGGAAGAACTGATGATACATGGTTTCCTGACTGGGATTTAAGTTTAAGTTTAAGTTTAAGTATTTCAGCCATTATTGCCCCCCCTTACCCCCCCAAGCCCCTCCCACATCTTCACATAAACAGCTATTCCTTCAGATCTCCTTAAAAACTGTTATTTACACTAGAAACCACTAGTCTGACTCCACATGGGGGGTTATCATGATCAATCATTCCTTCTTTGTCTTTACTTTTATGTAAATGATCAGAGTTTATGCTGATGACATCACCTTCTTCCAAATCTCCCAGACAACAGTGCGTACTGTACCTGGAGCCACCGCAGTAAAACTGTGTGAGATAAACCTTGTCACCTTTGACACAGCTATAAATCACTAAATAAATGTATTGTGTTACATTGTAACAGAGCAAAGGTAACGATTGGTCGGAGGAGGAAGTCTCCGCCGACAACCACAGGTGAGAGAAACTTCACAAACCATACATTTGACTTTATTGTTTTGGACCAAGTTCTGTTTCACTCTATATATTATATGTGTTTCCAGTGTTGTCTTCCTTTGTGTTAGCAGTTACTGTACTGTACTGTACTGTGCTGTACTATACTGTGCTGTACTGTGCTTTACTGTACTGTGCTGTACTGTGCTGTACTGTACTGTGCTGTACTGTGCTTTACTGTACTGTGCTGTACTGTGCTGTACTGTACTGTGCTGTACTGTGCTTTACTGTACTGTGCTGTACTGTGCTGTACTGTACTGTGCTGTACTATACTGTGCTTTACTGTACTGTACTGTGCTTTACTGTACTGTGCTGTACTGTGCTGTACTGTACTGTGCTGTACTATACTGTGCTGTACTGTACTGTGCTGTACTGTACTGTTTTTCTGTTCAATACTTGAACAACCACGTCATCTTTACTTTTCCACCTCTGAACTACAGATCCTCATATTTAGCTAATGTTTAGCTAAGTGTACGCTACATACATCACATACATCACATTTGGTTGTGTGCTGTGAAAAAATAACTCTTTTGCGGTTGTTGGCAGTTTGGTGGTGAATATATCCTTTGGTCTTTCAGATCTTCTACCTCCAGGATGAAGTTTGAGAACATCCTCGAGGAGATCAATGGCTTTGGGCGGTACCAGCTCCTCCTGGTCTTCCTGACCTGCCTGCCCAGAATCATCCTCCCGTGT